>NC_133330.1:292730749-293030749 GCF_042186555.1 Aquarana catesbeiana | reverse complement strand
GGGGACGAAGGGGGGGAATGCGTGCTGTTTGGGGGTAGCTGACAGGGGGGGGTAGCTGACAGAGAGGGTGGGGTAGCTGACAGAGGGGGGGCGGGTAGCTGACAGAGGAAGGGCAGGTAGCTGACAGAGGACTGGGTAGCTGATAGAGGGGAGGGGGGAGCTGACAGAAGAGGGGGGTAGCTGACAGAGGGGAGGGGGTAGCTGACAGAGGAGAGGGGGTAGCTGACAGGGGGGGTAGCTGACAGAGGAGGGGGGGTAGCTGACAAAGGAGGGGGGGTAGCTGACAGAGGAGGGGGGTAGCTGACAGAGGAGGGGGGGTAGCTGACAGAGGGAAGGGGGGTAGCTGACAGAGGGGAGGGGGGTAGCTGACAGAGGAGAAGGTGTGGCTGACAGAGGGGAGGGGGTAGCTGACAGGGGGAGGGGGTAGCTGACAGAGGAGGGGGGGTAGCTGACAGAGGGGGGGGTAGCTGATAGAGGGGAGGGGGGTAGGTGACAGAGAGGAGGGGATAGCTGACAGAGGAGGGGGAGTAGCTGACAGAGGAGGGGGGAGCTGACAGAGAGGAGGGGGTTGCTGAAAGAGGAGGGGGTAGCTGATAGAGGGGAGGGGGTAGCTGAAAGAGGGGAGGGGGAAGCTGACAGAGGGGAGGGGGAAGCTGACAGAGGGGAGGGGGAAGCTGACAGAGGGGAGGGGGGTAGCTAACAAAGGGGAGGGGGGGTAACAGAGGGGAGGGGGTAGCTGACAGGGGGGAGGGGGGTAGCTGACAGAGGGGAGGGGGGGGTAGCTGACAGAGGGGAGGGGGGGTAGCTGACAGAGGGGGGGTAGCTGACAGAGGGGAGGGGGTAGCTGACAGAGGGTAGGGGGTAGCTGACAGAGGGTAGGGGGTAGCTGACAGAGGGTAGGGGATAGCTGACAGGGGGGGTAGCTGACAGAGGAGGGGGGAGCTGACAGAGAGGAGGGGGTTGCTGAAAGAGGAGGGGGTAGCTGATAGAGGGGAGGGGGTAGCTGAAAGAGGGGAGGGGGAAGCTGACAGAGGGAAGGGGGTAGCTAACAGAGGGGGGGGGGTAGCTGACAGAGGAGGAGGTGTAGCTGACAAAGGGGAGGGGGTAGCTGACAGGGGGGAGGGGGGGTAGCTGACAGAGGGGAGGGGGGTTAGCTGACAGAGGAGGGGGGGTAGCTGACAGAGGGGAGGGGGTAGCTGACAGAGGGGAGGGGATAGCTGACAGGGGGGGTAGCTGAAAGAGGAGGGGGGAGGCTGACAGAGGAGGGGGGTAGCTGACAGAGGAGGGGGGGTAGCTGACAGAGGGGAGGGGGTAGCTGACAGAGGGGAGGGGGTAGCTGACAGAGGGGAGGGGGGTAGCTGACAGAGGGGAGGGGTAGCTGACAGAGGAGAAGGTGTGGCTGACAGAGGGGAGGGGATAGCCGACAGGGGGGAGGGGGTAGCTGACAGAGGAGGGGGGGTAGCTGACAGAGGGGGGTAGCTGACAGAGGGGAGGAGGGTAGGTGACAGAGAGGAGGGGGTAGCTGAAAGAGGAGGGGGGAGCTGATAGAGAGGAGGGGGTAGCTGACAGAGAGGAGGGGGTTGCTGACAGAGAGGAGGGGGTTGCTGACAGAGAGGAGGGGGTTGCTGACAGAGGAGGGGGGTAGCTGATAGAGGGGAGGGGGTAGCTGAAAGAGGGGAGGGGGAAGCTGACCGAGGGAAGGGGGAAGCTGACAGAGGGGAGGGGGGTAGCTAACAGAGGGGAGGGGGTAGCTGACAGAGGAGAAGGTGTAGCTGACAGAGGGGAGGGGATAGCTGACAGGGGGGAGGGGGGTAGCTGACAGAGGGGAGGGGGGAGTTGATAGAGAGGAGGGGGTAGCTGACAGAGGAGGGGGGTAGCTGACAGAGGGTAGGGGGAGCTGATAGAGAGGAGGGGGTAGCTGACAGAGGGGAGGGGGTTGCTGACAGAGGAGGGGGGGTAGCTGATAGAGGGGAGGGAGTAGCTGACAGAGGAGGGGGGTAGCTGACAGGGGAGGGGGGTATCTGACAGAGGGGAGGGGGGTATCTGACAGAGGGGAGGGGTAGCTGACAGAGGGGAGGGGGTAGCTGACAGAGGGGAGGGGGTAGCTGACAGGGGGGAGGGGGTAGCTGACAGAGGAGGGGGTAGCTGACAGAGGGGGGGTAGCTGACAGAGGGGAGGGGGGTAGGTGACAGAGAGGAGGGGGTAGCTGACAGAGGAGGGGGGAGCTGATAGAGAGGAGGGGTAGCTGACAGAGAGGAGGGGGTTGCTGAAAGAGGAGGGGGGTAGCTGATAGAGGGGAGGGGGTAGCTGAAAGAGGGGAGGGGGAAGCTGAAAGAGGGGAGGGGGAAGCTGACCGAGGGAAGGGGGAAGCTGACAGAGGGGAGGGGGTAGCTGACAGAGGAGAAGGTGTAGCTGACAGAGGGGAGGGGGTAGCTGACAGGGGGGAGGGGGGTAGCTGACAGAGGGGAGGGGGGTAGCTGACAGAGGGGAGGGGGGAGTTGATAGAGAGGAGGGGGTAGCTGACAGAGAGGAGGGGGTTGCTGAAAGAGGAGGGGGGTAGCTGATAGAGGGGAGGGGGTAGCTGAAAGAGGGGAGGGGGAAGCTGACCGAGGGAAGGGGGAAGCTGACAGAGGGGAGGGGGTAGCTGACAGAGGAGAAGGTGTAGCTGACAGAGGGGAGGGGGTAGCTGACAGGGGGGAGGGGGGTAGCTGACAGAGGGGAGGGGGGTAGCTGACAGAGGGGAGGGGGGAGTTGATAGAGAGGAGGGGGTAGCTGACAGAGAGGAGGGGGTTGCTGAAAGAGGAGGGGGGTAGCTGATAGAGGGGAGGGGGTAGCTGAAAGAGGGGAGGGGGAAGCTGACCGAGGGAAGGGGGTAGCTGACAGAGGAGAAGGTGTAGCTGACAGAGGGGAGGGGGTAGCTGACAGGGGGGAGGGAGTAGCTGACAGAGGAGAAGGTGTAGCTGACAGAGGGGAGGGGGTAGCTGACAGGGGGGAGGGGGTAGCTGACAGAGGAGAAGGTGTAGCTGACAGAGGGGAGGGGGTAGCTGACAGGGGGGAGGGGGGGTAGCTGACAGGGTGGAGGGGGGGTAGCTGACAGAGGGGAGGGGGGGTAGCTGACAGAGGGGAGGGGGGAGCTGATAGAGAGGAGGGGGTAGCTGACAGAGGGGAGGGGGTAGCTGACAGAGGGTAGGGGGGAGCTGATAGAGAGGAGGGGGTAGCTGACAGAGGGGAGGGGGTTGCTGACAGAGGAGGGGGGGTAGCTGATAGAGGGGAGGGAGTAGCTGACAGAGGAGGGGGGTAGCTGACAGGGGAGGGGGGTATCTGACAGAGGGGAGGGGGGTATCTGACAGAGGGGAGGGGTAGCTGACAGAGGGGAGGGGGTAGCTGACAGAGGGGAGGGGGTAGCTGACAGGGGGGAGGGGGTAGCTGACAGAGGAGGGGGGGTAGCTGACAGGGGGGAGGGAGTAGCTGACAGAGGAGAAGGTGTAGCTGACAGAGGGGAGGGGGTAGCTGACAGGGGGGAGGGGGTAGCTGACAGAGGAGAAGGTGTAGCTGACAGAGGGGAGGGGGTAGCTGACAGGGGGGAGGGGGAAGCTGACCGAGGGAAGGGGGAAGCTGACAGAGGGGAGGGGGTAGCTGACAGAGGAGAAGGTGTAGCTGACAGAGGGGAGGGGGTAGCTGACAGGGGGGAGGGGGGTAGCTGACAGAGGGGAGGGGGGTAGCTGACAGAGGGGAGGGGGGAGTTGATAGAGAGGAGGGGGTAGCTGACAGAGAGGAGGGGGTTGCTGAAAGAGGAGGGGGGTAGCTGATAGAGGGGAGGGGGTAGCTGAAAGAGGGGAGGGGGAAGCTGACCGAGGGAAGGGGGAAGCTGACAGAGGGGAGGGGGTAGCTGACAGAGGAGAAGGTGTAGCTGACAGAGGGGAGGGGGTAGCTGACAGGGGGGAGGGGGTAGCTGACAGAGGGGAGGGGGGTAGCTGACAGAGGGGAGGGGGGAGTTGATAGAGAGGAGGGGGTAGCTGACAGAGAGGAGGGGGTTGCTGAAAGAGGAGGGGGGTAGCTGATAGAGGGGAGGGGGTAGCTGAAAGAGGGGAGGGGGAAGCTGACCGAGGGAAGGGGGTAGCTGACAGAGGAGAAGGTGTAGCTGACAGAGGGGAGGGGGTAGCTGACAGGGGGGAGGGAGTAGCTGACAGAGGAGAAGGTGTAGCTGACAGAGGGGAGGGGGTAGCTGACAGGGGGGAGGGGGTAGCTGACAGAGGAGAAGGTGTAGCTGACAGAGGGGAGGGGGTAGCTGACAGGGGGGAGGGGGGGTAGCTGACAGAGGGGAGGGGGGAGCTGATAGAGAGGAGGGGGTAGCTGACAGAGGGGAGGGGGTTGCTGACAGAGGAGGGGGGGTAGCTGATGGAGGGGAGGGAGTAGCTGACAGAGGAGGGGGGTAGCTGACAGGGGAGGGGGGTAGCTGACAGGGGAGGGGGGTATCTGACAGAGGGGAGGGGGGTATCTGACAGAGGAGAGGGGGGTAGGTGACAGAGAGGAGGGGGGAGCTGATAGAGAGGAGGGGGTAGCTGATAGAGAGGAGGGGGTAGCTGACAGAGAGGAGGGGGTAGCTGACAGAGAGGAGGGGGTTGCTGAAAGAGGAGGGGGGTAGCTGATAGAGGGGAGGGGGTAGCTGAAAGAGGGAAGGGGGAAGCTGACCGAGGGAAGGGGGAAGCTGACAGAGGGGAGGGGGTAGCTGACAGGAGGGGAGGGAGGGTAGCTGACAGAGGGGAGGGGGGAGCTGATAGAGAGGAGGGGGGGTAGCTGATGGAGGGGAGGGAGTAGCTGACAGGGGAGGGGGGTATCTGACAGAGGGGAGGGAGTAGCTGACAGGGGAGGGGGGTATCTGACAGAGGGGAGGGAGTAGCTGACAGGGGAGGGGGGTATCTGACAGAGGGGAGGGAGTAGCTGACAGGGGAGGGGGGTATCTGACAGAGGGGAGGGAGTAGCTGACAGGGGAGGGGGGTATCTGACAGAGGGGAGGGGTAGCTGACAGAGGAGAGGGGGCTGACAGACAGGCGATTGGTAGAGCAGATGACAGAGAGACCTCACCTCAGTCAGGAGACACACAGACATCGCGCGCCAGGCAGGGAGGCGGGACTCCGGGCGGCCGCGATCACCCACAGCTCCACCGGGGCAATCACAAACCCTTATGAACGCCGCCCGCACATGACTAATTCAGAAAATCCCGGGGCGCCCGCTGCCCACTGCCTAGCTCTCGCACACTCGCACACTCGCACAGTGTGACAGTGTACATTTATGGCGGCGGGCACGGGAATCGGCATGCGCCACTCTAGAAGCTGCGGCCGGGGCCAGAGGATGGTTGAACAGTTGCTATATGTGTCCGGGTTTCGGGCGGGTTGAAACCCGGGCACATGTGTCAAAACCCGGGCTGTCCGGGTCAAAACCGGACAGGTGGCAACCCTATGTTAGGAACTGTTCAAGACTGTTGCCATAGGAGACAGCATTCCTACACATGCAGATGTGGCGTCTTGCTGGATGCCTTTCCCTGCATGGCTGTCTACCTGTAGAAGTCTCGGAGTCTGCCAATTACATTCAACTACCTAAGGGTGTCCTGGCCTTAACCCTCCCTCCCAAAGTTCTGTTAAGAGAAATAAAATCTCTTTGCATTAAAGTAGTGTCTGGTGCCAAATTAATATACCTTATACTACACCCTCTATGCCTTGCAACCCACCGTATACAGAAAGATGTCAGCAGGCCTTGGTTTTAAAGGTTCTCATTAGACTAGAGGAGGCCCTGGACCTTGCTTCATGTAGATCTGCTTTTTACTTGTACAGACTACTGAACAAAAGGAAGCAGAGATGGTTTCAAGATTCCTGAACTATAAAGTGCCTTAAGACTCCTCTCAACATCTCCTGAATCCCCTTCCTCTTATGCCGCGTACACACGAGCAGACTTCTCGTTGGACTGAAGTCCGACGGTCTTTCCGACGGAGTTCCGACAGAGTTCCAATGAAACGGACTTGCCTACACACGATCACACCAAAGTCCGATCGTTTCGAACGTGATGACCGAACTAGAATAAGGAAGTTCATAGCCAGGAGCCAATATCTGTCCTTGCGTCGTCTTTGGTCCGTCGGACTAGCATACAGACGAATGGATTTTTCGATAGGAATCGAGTCCATCGGAAAGATTTGAAACTTGTTCTATTTCTAAGGTTCATCAGATTTTTAGACAGATAAGGTCTGATGAAGCCCACACACAATCGAATTGTCCGACGGATTTGTTCTGTCGGACCTTTGATGCTGAAAAGTCCGGTCATGTGTACGCGGCATAACAGTTCTCTAAAGCTCAGAGTAGCATGTTTTTGTTCATGGCAAGAAAGAAGGACTTATATACATTATATAATATAAGATAAAAAATATCTCCAAGATAGGAACGCCATATCATGAGACATAACAATCTGAATTTAAGATTTCAGTTTAATTTTAATCTAGGTTTTAATTTTCATTTAAATTTCAATTCAAAGGGTAACTCCACTTTCATGGGGAAAAATAGCAAATAAAACAAAATAATAATATAACATATACAATTGTTACACAAGTCATATTGTAATTGAATTTTATTGATTGTTATTAGAAATCACCTTTTCTTTTCAATCTGTAGCTCTGAAATTCTCTGTAAAAAGCAATGCAATATGGTAACCTGAAGGTGTTTTTTACACAGATGGTGTATAGACCGCCCCTCATGTATGTCATTTCCTGCTGTGTGATTGGCTTACTGATTTTCCCAGAAGTCTGCACTAATATACAAAATTGATTTTGTGCATTGCCTGCAACAAAAATTGTATTTTTGGTGAGATTTTTTCAGTAGAAAATCGCGTCTAAAGGGATGCAGACCCTGCAAGTTTTCTCATTAGAGCTTTGCAGGTGCAGCAGCTGATTGATATTTACAAAACCACTCCCATGTAGCTTCACTTTCCACATGGACACAGGGCAAACAAACATCTATGTCTCCAGAATAACAAAAGGTAGGAATCTGCAACAAAGTTGTTAAAATCCTCTTAGCTACTCTTTAAAGTGATTGTAAAGGCAGAAGTTTTTTTTATCTTAATGCATTCTATGCATTTGGATAAAAAGCTTTCTGTGTGCAGCAGCCCCCCTTAGCCCCCTAATACCTGAGCCCCATCTCGACCCAGCGATGTTGTAGGAGTGTCTCGGCCGCCCAGGACTCCCCTCCTCATTTGCTGAGACAGCAGTGTGGCGCCATTGGCTCCCGCTGCTGTCAATCAAAGTCAATCAGCCAATGCGGAGATAAAGGGGGTGGGGCCGGGTCACGGCTTCATGTCTGAATAGACACAGGAAGCTGTGGTTCGGCTTGGGTGCACCTGTTTTGTCAGATTAGACGACCCATCAGATTTTGTAACGAAAGTGACGTTCCGTCACAGCCATCTTGGTACACCCCGCACTCGGCTGCAGTAAGGATACAGTGAGAAGTCACCGGGGGACAGATGCTGCATCCACCTAGGTAAGTATGAGTATTAAAAAAAAAACAAAAAACAGACTTCCCTTTTAATAAATCATTTAAAAAAGGAAACAATTTGCTTTAAAAATACTGACGTGTTGATTAACTGTATGTTAAGAGGGATTGTTTAATGATAGCTTTACTTTAAAAAGAGTAACAGGTGGTACTGAATTGCTTGGTAAGCAGAATGAAATATATTATTATATAACTGACAATGCCATCCAGTGGTGACATCATAATGAGATTGTGATAAGTGTGTGCTGCTTACCTTTCGCTAGTAGTAATGAGTAAGGATGTAGTAATTATAGAAACAATGATATGCAGTATATCAAAGAGCAAAAGCTGAGATCTCTCTCTACTTATAATCATGCAGGAATGTGCTCTGCTCTCTGTTAAAACTGTACAAGCTGTGGCACAGTTGAATCTAAAAAATTTCCATAATGTATTCTGTAAAATAGATATATTTTGTGTATACTGATTGCCTGCCTCCACCAAACATATTGAAAGATGAAGTTTCGATATGTAAATTTTTACATATGTTCCATAACTCTGGGATCCATGTGGAAGCTGGAACCCACATTGTACAATCAGAGAACACTTTGCTATCACTGGAAAAATGCAAAACATTCTCTAAATGGCATCCGTGCTAAGTGACCGATCTCCTGTGTTCATAAACGGACAACCGCTCAGTGGTGCCTACTGCAGTGATTTCCAGTTTCCAGCGGGAACCCACAGGTATGGTACATACATACTTACATTGGACCAAGCTGGTGCAATGTAACTGTGAAAATGTTGACATACCTGGTGTAGTGGTACCCCCCGTAGGAGCCGCTGAGTATTGTGGTCCACCTGACACCCTGCACAGCCCGGCATTCACCTCTCAGACACTCAGAGACATAGAACAGTCAATGCGCTTTGTATTTTTGTATTTTATTGAGGGGATTGAACTTGCATAAGGTAAAGGAAGTATGGGATGCCCATTAGAATTGGTAGAACTTGCTTGGGACAACTATATACAGTCCTGTATATTCACTCCATTTCTCCTCCTGCACATTGCTTCCTCTCTAATCTTCAGGCACAGCTAGCACAAAGTGGTTAGGCCTGACACTGGCTCAGCCAAGCCTTAGCAATTGCCCTTTGCAGGCAGGGCCCCTATAGTGTAGCAAAATAGAAAGTCTCTGGTGCTAGCTGTCCTACATGCGGCTACTGAGCCCAGTAACCCATCTTCAAGCCCTCCTGGGTGCAGCTGCCCTTCTCCACTGCCCACTCTGCTGGTTCTGCAACCATCCCAGACTGCATCCACCCAGTCCTCTCAGACGTGCCTCCCCAGTCCTCTCAGGCTTGCACGTGTCACTCACATGCCCTTCTGGCTGCGACCAGTTGTAACTCTCCCTGGAGACTTGCCCGGCAGTGCTCTCTCCTGCTGTCCTCTCTTGCTCCTCCTGTGCCTCCTGTCCAGGACACCCCTGAGGTTTGTACGAGGGTCCCGTCCGCACCCGAGCCCAGGCCCAAGGTCACCCCCCCAGACTGGGGAGCTCCCTCCAAGGCCCTGACAGCCTAGCACTTCATCTCCAACTCTTCCACCTGAACAACTCCTCCCCAGCTGGGCTGACTCTGGGTATTTAAGGGGGCCTGCACCCTGCCAATCCAGGTTGGGGATTGATCAGGGCTCCCGAAGACACCCCAGACAGCTCCACCTCGCCTCTCCTCTCTTTCCAGAACTTTCCAGCAAACTCTATAAAGAAGAGGGAGGGCTCAGTGATGCTGCCTGTGAGTCACCAGCTGCTACCCTGAGCCACTCCCAGCCCAGATCAGATCAAAACAAACAGGCCTTGCTGCCAGCCAGGCCTGCCTAAATGTACCTATCCTACAGAATCCTAGCTATAGCACCTACCTACCTAGACGGTGCTACACTGGTATCTCCTAAATTATCCAATCAATGTACTCAGCTGTATAGCCTTCATCGCACATATTTTACACTGATTAGGCTAGCAATATATCACAGGGATCAAACCCCTCTGTGCCTTATGTGTCATCTCCATCCAGACACTTTTTATCACTTAATATGGCCTTGCTCAGGTATTCAGTGTCTTTGGACTCAGGTAGTCAAATTTCTTCATGATATCATGGGATCCCCTGTAACCCTAAACCCTAAGCCAGGGGTGTCCAATCTTTTTTCCAAGAGGGCCAGATTTGATGAATAGAACATGCTTGAGGGCCGACCATTTTGCCTGACATTCTTAAACCATTAAAATTTGGTCTAAGTGTGTCCATCCGAGCACTAATACACGGCCCAACAAGAATTCTCTTGCCTTTGTGCTGTGTGTGGTGAATAGATGAGCTTGGGCGTGCTATTTGGATATACCGGATTTAATCTGCTTATAACATGCACCTTCACTTTAAAAATGAAGTTTCAGGAAAAAAAATCTTAAATTTTAAATAAAGAACTGTGAAGCAAAATAAGGGTCAGTGCCCATCAATGCAGCCTAATCAGTGCCCATCTGCGGCCCCCACTCCATTGCCATGAATGTGGCCCCCACTGTATTGACATGAATGCAGCCCCCACCGTATTGACATGAATGCAGCCCCCACCGTATTGACATGAATGCAGCCCCCACCGTATTGACATGAATGCAGCCCCCACCACATTAACATGAATGCAGCCCCCACCGTATTGACATGAATGCAGCCCCCACCGTATTGACATGAATGCAGCCCCCACCGTATTGACATGAATGCAGCCCCCACCGTATTGACATGAATGCAGCCCCCACCACATTCACATGAATGCAGCCCCCACCACATTCACATGAATGCAGCCCCCACCACATTCACATGAATGCAGCCCCCACCACATTCACATGAATGCAGCCCCCACCGTATTGACATGAATGCAGCCCCCACCGTATTGACATGAATGCAGCCCCCACCACATTGACATGAATGCAGCCCCCACCGTATTGACATGAATGCAGCCCCCACCGTATTGACATGAATGCAGCCCCCACCGTATTGACATGAATGCAGCCCCCACCGTATTGACATGAATGCAGCCCCCACCACATTGACATAAATACGGCAGCCCCCACCACATTGACATGAATGCAGACTCACCATTGCTGTCAGTGCAGCCTGATTCATGTCCATCTGCAGCCTTGAAGGAGACAGGGAGGGGGCGGGACGAGCGCCAACAGATATACAGGAGAAATTCCTGTTTACACGGCGGCCTCTTTAATTGAAAGTCCCGCCTCCTATGATGGACAAAACAATTGTCCAATGGCAGCGCAGGAGACGGGACTTCCTTTTACACAGGACGCCGTGTAAACAGGAAATTCTCCTGTATCCTGTACGGCGCTTGTCCCGCCCCCTCCAAGGCAGCCAGCATATCTATCTTTTATGGCCCCCGGCGCTCGGGGATTCGTTGGGGGCCACAAAAGATATATATGTCAAAATTACCAGGCGGGCCGTCCGAAACCGGTCCGCGGGCCGCGATTGGCCCGCGGGCCGGACTTTGGACATGCCTGCCCTAAGCAGTGTTTATTGGGGCAACTCCCCGATTTAGCTCTCGATAAAGTTACTAAAGACCCTCTTTATTGCCAGAAAATTGATCGCTCGCAATTGGATGCGGCCAACGCCTCCTACTTTATCCACATGGAGCCATGATATTAATTCTACTCTAACATAATAACAGTTCATGTACATTAACAGGGGTTGTCGTACTAAGTAAAAAAAAAATTGTTGGCTACAATCACATATCATAAATCACCATAGTGAATAAACGAATAATTAAATAAATACATCTTCATTTGAATTATAAAAAATATTATAAAATTATATACAATAAAATATATTATATTATTATAAAAAATACATAAAAATTGTGAAGTCCTTGTAGAGATCCTACACATAAATAATGTCCTCAGTGAGTATAGGAAAGGTTCCTCTCCACCCACATGCAGACACACAATGCACTCATCAGATTTAATTGACCTGTATTACAAGGTGTCAAATTACGCATATGAGGTCACGGGAATGAATCCAAACCACTGCTGTCATCCATTCAATATACAGTGGGGACGGAAAGTATTCAGACTCCCTTAAATTTTTCACTCTTTGTTATATTGCAGCCATTTGCTGAAATCATTTAAGTTCATTTTTTTCCTCATTAATGTACACACAGCACCCCATATTGACAGAAAAACACAGAATTGTTGACATTTTTGCAGATTTATTAAAAAAGAAAAACTGAAATATCACATGGTCCTAAGTATTCAGACCCTTTGCTCAGTATTTAGAAGAAGCACCCTTTTGATCTAATACAGCCATGAGACTTTTGGGGAAAGATGCAACAAGTTTTTCACACCTGGATTTGGGGATCCTCTGCCATTCCTCCTTGCAGATCCTCTCCAGTTCTGTCAGGTTGGATGGTAAATGTTGGTGGACAGCCATTTTTAGGTCTCTCCAGAGATGGTCAATTGGGTTTAAGTCAGGGCTCTGGCTGGGCCATTCAAGAACAGTCACGGAGTTGTTGTGAAGCCACTCCTTTGTTATTTTAGCTGTGTGCTTAGGGTCATTGTCTTGTTGGAAGGTAAACCTTCGGCCCAGTCTGAGGTCCTGAGCACTCTGGAGAAGGTTTTTGTCCAGAATATCCCTGTACTTGGCCGCATTCATCTTTCCCTCAATTGCAACCAGTCGTCCTGTCCCTGCAGCTGAAAAACACCCCCACAGCATGATGCTGCCACCACCATGCTTCACTGTTGGGACTGTATTGGACAGGTGATGAGCAGTGCCTGTTTTTTTCCACACATACTGCTTAGAATTAGGGCCAAAAATTTCTATCTTGGTCTCATCAGACCAGAGAATCTTATTTCTCACCATCTTGGAGTCCGTCAGGTGTTTTTTAGCAAACTCCATGCAGGCTTTCATGTGTCTTGCACTGAGGAGAGGCTTCCGTCGGGCCACTCTGCCATACAGCCCCAACTGGTGGAGGGCTGCAGTGATGGTTGACTTTCTACAACTTTCTCCCATCTCCCGACTGCATCTCTGGAGCTCAGCCACAGTGATCTTTGGGATCTTCTTTACCTCTCTCACCAAGGCTCTTCTCCCCCGATAGCTCAGTTTGGCCGGACGGCCAGCTCTAGGAAGGGTTCTGGTTGTCCCAAACGTCTTCCATTTAAGGATTATGGGGGCCACTGTGCTCTTAGGAACCTTAAGTGCAGCAGAATTTGGCCAGATCTGTGCCTTGCCACAATTCTGTCTCTGAGCTCTTCAGGCAGTTCCTTTGACCTCATGATTCTCATTTGCTCCGACATGCACTGTGAGCTGTAAGGTCTTATATAGACAGGTGTGTGGCTTTCCTAATCAAGTCCAATCAGTATAATCAAACACAGCTGGACTCAAATGAAGGTGCAGAACCATCTCAAGGATGATCAGAAGAAATGGACAGCACCTGAGTTAAATATATGTCACAGCAAAGGGTCTGAATACTTAGGACCATGTGATATTTTGTTTTTCTTTTTTAATAAATCTGCAAAAATGTCAACAATTCTGTGTTTTTCTGTCAATATGGGGTGCTGTGTGTACATTAATGAGGAAATGAACTTAAATGATTTTAGCAAATGGCTGCAATATAACAAAGAGTGAAAAATTTAAGGGGGTCTGAATACTTTCCGTCCCCACTGTATTTAGATAGCGTATTCAAAGCTCCAGTTTTGTCATATATAGAGGGAAAGGAAAGGATACTCTCATTGTGCAGTAATTCAGATCATTTATTTAAAAAAGAAGGTTGTATTGCACTTACATCGAAGAAGACAGGGATCAGCATGTATTGTATAGGAATTACCGGTTGGCGCTCCACCTGCATTCCAGCTGACTGGAAATGACGTATCTCAAACATCACCCAATTCCGTTTCGTCTGCCCTGAAGACGTCAGACGTAGGCTGATGAAATGGCGTTGGATGGTGTTTATAAATGATTTGAATTACTGCACCATGAGAGTATCCTTTCCTCTCCCTCTCTATATGACAAAACTGGAGCTTTGAATACACTATATATTATATATGGATGACAGCAACGGTTTGGATTCATTTCTGTGACCTCATCTATGACATCTTGGATTTTCCCATATGCGTAATTTGACTCCCTGTAATACGGGTCAATTAAGTCTGGTGAGTGCATTGTGTGTCTGCACACGGGTGGAGAGGAACCTTTCCTATACTCACTGAGGACGTTATTCACGGGTGGGATCCATACATGGACTTCACAATTTTGATGTATTTTTTATAATTCAAATGAAGATGTATTTATTTGTTTATTCACTATATGTGATATGTAGTTTATGATATAAGAGTGCGGTTCCTTTGTTTCTTTTCACGTTATAGGTATTTTTTACACTTTACAACACACAGCTCTTTATTGTAATTTATTTGTTTTTTTGGTCATTGTGTGGGTTTGGAACCTATTGGTTACTACATTTTCTTTTATCGTTGGCTACAAACTCCTCCTATTGTTATTACCCATATAATTGCTGTTATGGTGTGCCTCCTTTTATCATGTTCTTAGGGTATCCTTATGTCCTTAATATCTATGTCTCCATTGCACCTATATAACATCATTGAGAGTCATTAGGTTTGCTGGATGGTCCCTTGACCTTTGGAAATTTGTGAGCTACCTCTGCACCAAAACTTTTAGAGCATAATGGGGTTTTTTTGTAATAAAGTTATCTATTTTAGGTAAAAAAAAAAGTTGCCATATCTAAACTTCAGCTTTAATAAAGAAGTGCAGAAATGATGATTATATACGTAGTGCCATATCTCAGAGCAACCAATCAGATTTTACCTTCCATCAGTTCTCAGCATTTAGAACTGTTTATAGAATACTATGTATTAGTGAACTTCACACATTTAAGTTAAAATTGTATTGTTTTTTTGTACTAAGTCAAAGAGCAAACGAGTACGAAAACCACATCAACCAACACAAATAACTATTAATTATTCTAACTGTTTTAAGCTAATAAAAGGTAAAACCTAAAGCATGATTCCTAGTTACAACAATGTTTAGCAACCTTATTAAAGTATGTATCACTTTATAGAAGTCATAATTTATCAAATAATCCATAGTGTGATCACTTTATCTGAAATTGATTTTAATATGTAGTTTGATTACAAGTACTCCATAATTGTCCATAATGTCTCTATAATGCTTTCTAACTTATCAGCAATGCACAATATATATGTATGAAATTCTAAAATCTGCTTATATATGTTTCGTTTTATCAGTGTTGCCAACCTACCAGATTGAAATTTACTGACGCGACACCCAAAATTTACTCGCACAGCCAACTTTTTACTGGCATTTTCAAGCGTTACAAAATTACAGGTCTAATGCCGCGTACACACGAGCGGACTTTACGGCAGACTTTGCCCGGCGGACGGGATTTCGTCGGACAATTCGATGTGTGTGGGCTCCAGCGGACTTTGTTTTCTCAAAAGTTGGACGGACTTAGATTTGAAACATGTTTTAAATCAATCCGTCGAAATCGAGTCCGGACGAAAAGTACGCTCGTCTGTATGCTAGTTCGACGGACAAAAAGCCACGCTAGGGCAGCTATTGGCTACTGGCTATGAACTTCCTTGTTTTAGTCCGGTCGTACGTCATCACGTACGAATTCGACGGACTTTGGTGGATTGTGTGTAGGCAAGTCCGTTCATTCAGAAAGTCCGTCATAAAGTCCGTCAAAAAGTCCGCCGGGCAAAGTTTGCCGTAAAGTCCGACCGTGTGTACGCGGCATTAGTGTGAATTACAGTATTTAGGCTACAAACAAGTACAAAATGCAATTTGCAATGTGATTTAAGGTAGATATTAAGGCAATAAACACATTTCCTATTTTATTTTCGATATGGTAAGTAAGTAGTTCAGGGACAGAACTCAGGAGGGCAAGGAATTAGAATGGGCGGCACACATACATGAAATTGACTCCCACAGTGACACCGACAGCCGTGTGCAGCAGCACAGATGTTGATGATGACACCTCATTGACTTGTCCCCTCCTGAGTCACAGTGACAGCCTCTCTCCATGTCAGGTGGTCCCTTCAGTTCACTCCAGTCCAAACAGCACTGACAGTCCCGCTCCGGGCTTGCCTTGCTCCTGTCCCCAGACCCACAAACGAGACTCTGCTTGGCTCCATTGCATCATGACACGCTCAGGCACTGCCTCCGCCAGACCTGCCTCTTGCCAGCGCCGCCCGAACAAGCTGTAGCAATCACAGCCATATTTTTTATTGGCAACCTTTTCCTGTCACTGGCATTTACTGGCAGGAGAAAAATTGCAGTTCTTTACTGGCTGCCAATAAAAATACTGACAGTTGGCAACACTGAGTTACATTATAAATCTTGTGTAATTTTCCGCTTAGTGGTGCCTACTACCGTGATTAACAGCTTCCCCTGGGATCCCACAGGGATGGCACATACATACTTACATTGGTAGAGCCAATCCTAAGGACCCTCAGTGGTACATGTACTGATGACATAGAACGTGTGGGTCTCTGTATCTATTAGCTCGTTGTGATTTCTAATTACTGAACTGGGCAGCACAATGGTTAGCAAATATACCTTGAGCACTGGGCACCTTGGTTTGAATCTCAGCCAAGACACTATCTGTATGGAGTTTGAATGTTCCTCTTGTGTTTGAATGGGTTTCTTTCCACATTCTGAAGACAAGGATAAATTGGCTATGCACATGTGTTATCACATTCTACATGCCGGACTGAAGCACAAGAAATTGGGTAGAGTTTAAAGCAAAATCTGGTGACCTATCTAGTAAAAAGAATGCTAAGAAAATTCTATGAAAAGGGCTGTCTATTGTATTAGACATGATGCTCAGAGAGCTGACTGAGAGTCATATACGGCTGAACAGACTCTATTACTAAACATTACTTAGTATGGACTGCACTAGTATAGAACTAGACAACATACGATATGTAATTCTCATAGGCACATATTTTACAGAAAATATCTTGGTACATACAATATAAAAGTATAGGTTCTTTAGGCTTTAATGAAAATAATTCCAGAGTTTAATGGCACTCACACTGTTTCACAAAGACCCATCCAGCCCTTTACTTCTTTCCTAGGTAGTGAGCAGGTGATAGAGTAGACTATAGTTTTATAATTATACTTTACGATACAGAGGATCCCTAGATACATTTTAAGGTCTGCTGCTACAAAGGGGATTGCTGTACAATGGAAAACACACATACTGTACATACTCAAAAACAATACATACAATATACACTGAGAGTAAAATACGGATGCAATTAAATAAACGCCACCAGAATATGCAGATACAATCCTTAGTGAATCAGAAATGTAAGATTCATATATTATAAATGTTGTAAAAAGAATAAATCTCCATCTATAACCTATTACAATGAATATCTGGCATACCTGTAGAAATGTATCAGAAGGAAGCGAGAAAGCAACAGGTACCCAGGCAGGTGATGTGCTGGACCCATGTGGCTTCACCTGTAAATAGATTCTACTCCTCAAACTAATTCTCAAACAGATGGCTTGCTGCTATTGGTCGGTGAAGACCCAAGGCAGCCAATCACAGCAAACCACATGCATGCAAGAAAAGATGAGAACGTGTCTAAGAAGGGCATCCTACAACTGAGCTCTAAGGAAACGTAGTAATAACCTAATAAATGATCTAATATTTATCAGTATTATAAATGAGAGGTTGATATACACTATAAGGGGTTGATTTACTAAAACTGGAGAGTGAAAAATCTGGTGCAGCTCTGCATAGAAACCAATAAGCTTCCATGTTTTATTGTCAAAGCTTAATTGAAGTTGAAGTTAGGAGCTGATTGGCTACCATGCAGCGCTGCACCGGATTTTGTACTCTCCAGTTTTAGTAAATCAACCCCTAAATGTCAACCATAAAAAATGTGTGGCCCTTCACTATGTGAGTGGATACAGTCATGGGCGTCCACAGAACTTTTTTCACAGGGGGGCATCATTTTAGGGTCACCCATGCGCTGCCTCTTTTTGACAATGTCATTATCACATTGTCATGGTCAGAAACAGCAGAATCCAGTAATGGATAATGGCCGACAGGCCCTCTTACCAGACCCAGCGAAACTACAGCAGTGATCCCTCCGGCTGGACAATCACTCACTCTTGGTTCCCCAGGGGGCGATTCTGGTCAGTAGTGTAGCATGTCTGTACCCTGGCAGTGGCTCAGTCTGTCTCTAGTGGTTCTGGGCAGCGTGGCTCTCTGGTGGCGCTGGGTAGCATGGCTCTCTCTCTGGTGCTGGGTAGCGTGGCTCTCTCTGGCGCTGGCTAGCGTGTCTCTCTCTGCCTATCCATGCCGCCTATCAGTGCCCACCAGTGCCGCCTATTAGTGCCCACTAGTGTCACCTATTAGTGCCCACCAGTGCCGCCTATCAGTGCCCACCAGTGCCGCCTAACAGTGCCAATCAGTGCCGCCTAACAGTGCTCATCAGTGCCACATATCAGTGCCACATATCAGTGCCACCTATCAGTGCCCATAAGTGCGGCATATTAGTGCCTCCTCATCAGTGCCACCTAATCAGTGCCCATAAGTGCCACCTCATCAGTGCCCATAAGTGCCACCTCATCAATGCCCACCAGTTCAGCCTATCAGTGCCCATCAGTGCCGCCTCATCAGCGCACACCAGTGAAGGCGAAAAATGACTTAGTTACAAAATTTACTGACAGAAAAAAAGTGAAAAACAGTTTTTTTTTCAAAATTTTTTTTTTTTTGTAAAAAATAAAAAACCCAGCAGTGATTAAATAGCACCAAAAGAAAGCTCTATTTGTGTGAAGAAAATGATAAAAATTTGTTTGGGTACAGTGTAGCACGACCGCGCAATTGTCATTCAAAGTGTGACACCGCTGAAAGCTGAAAAATGGCCTGGGCAGGAAGGGGGTGTAAATGCCCTGTAGGCAAGTGGTTAAAGTCAATTCACTAATGAAATAAACTTTTGAGTTAATTAAGTAGTGGCCCAGACATGAGGTATTTAAAGGGATAGTCCACCTTTACCACCTTTACCACAAAGCTGCCTATGCAGATACGGGGCATCTGTGGATAAAAAACAAACTGTGCAGCTCTGACTAAAGTTGAATAAAGCCCTTGCTATAGGTGTAGGCCATTTATATACCTTCTCGAGCCTGACTGGAATACTCCCAGGACATTGCTAAGTACTCCCAGGACGTTGCTAAGTAAGGCCTAGTCACCCTCCACCATCACAGGAGCGAGCTCTCAAATTCTGAGTTCAGGGCTACTGCATCAATTGAGAGAACACGTTTTTGAGGGGGTTTGAATCAGAGGAAGAGCTCACATTTGTGATGGTGGAGGTGAGCAGTGACGACTAGGCCTCACTTAGCAACGTCCTGGGAGGACTTAGCCACGTCCTGGGAGTATTCCAGTCAGGCTTTGGGAGGTATGTAAATAGCCTACACCTATACTATAGCAAGGGAATTCTTCATCTTTAGCCATAGCTGCACAGTTTGTTTTAATATAAAAACATCCCTTACCTGCATAGGCATGTTTTTTTGTAAAGGTGAACTATCCTTTTAAGGAATGTAAAAATATAATTGCCAATTTGGAGGAGTCTCTATCTTTTTTGGATCAGTTTCTCAACGGTAATGAATAGAAACCTAAATATAGAAAAACACAGAATCAACGAAGCTGATATACTTAGACCCCTTTTACGCTGTAAGCACTGACCATTATCGCTAAAGCGACGTTCGTTTTATCGGCACTTTAGTGCTGTTTAAGTGGCGTTTTTGCGCATCTTTTCGGCCTCTAGCAGGGGTTAAAAATGCCCGTGTTGCAGCGCTTTTGAAGCGCAGCCCATTCATTTCAGTGGGCAGGGCGTTTTGGCTCCCAAACCCCCCCAAAGATGCTTCTTGCAGGACTTTTCAGAACGTCCTGCAAGCACACCGCCCCATTATGAAAAGACACACTGAAATGAATGGGAGGTGGTTTTCAAGCGCTATTAGAGGCTATTTCTAGCGCTAAAACACATGAAAACCACCTCAGTGTGAAAGGGGTCTTAAAGCAGAGCTCCACCCAAAAGGGGAAGCTCCACTTATTTGCCTCCGCTGCCACATTTGGCACCTTTCGTGGGGGGGTGGGGGGTGGGGATACGGGCACCTGGTTTTGACCAGTTACCTGCTTCCATTTCTGGGTGAGTTCGCCGTGGTGAAGTGAGTCGGAAGTTCCCTTCCTTCTTCCCCTGCCGTTCATAAAGCACGGTGCGCTTCGTGCATGCGCAGTAGGAAACTGGCTGTGAAGCCGCAAGGCTTTACTGAAGTTTTGAAAATGTAAATGAAAATGTGAACAAAAGTGTGGCGCTTGATTACATTTGATTACATTTGTACTGCCAGTTTCCTTAGCTGAGATGGCGGCGGCAGCACCTGAGAGCCGATTGAAAGATTGAAGACACCGCTGGATTCGTGGACAGAATAAAGGCGGGTAAAAAAGGAGGGGCGGAAAACTTCTGAGGGATCTCACTGTGGCGAAAAAAAAAAGAAAAACTTGCTTTTTTGCAAAATTTTTGTTGCACAAAAAATAAAAATCACAGAGGTGATCAAATACCACCAAAATAAAGCTCTATTTGTGGGAACAAAATGATAAAAAAATTGTTTGGTTACAGTGTAGCATGACCGCGCAATTATTCAAATTGCGACAGCACTGAAAGCTGAAAATTGGCTTGGGCAGGATTAGACCCCCTGTCACTTTTAATTGCTGTCTGTGCCCCTGTTAGGGAGATTCATCCTCCCTATTTGTCCTTCTTACCGTTATCATTGAAAGTGAAAGAAAATCCCAAATTTTGGATTGTCCCCAAAAAAGTAATAGAGGGGAAATCTTCCAATGGGGACACTGGTTCTGGTGACCCCAAGGGATTCTTTTGATTTTTAGGGATTCCCTCTCACTTCCTGTTTTGGCTGTGGGACAGGAAGTGAAGGCAAATCTCTCCCAATGACAACGTTTTCTCTTTTTATTGGTGGAAGAAGGGGATTTATATTTGTTTGTGATTTTAAAACTATTTTCATTCAATATTTGACATTTATAAAGATATTTTGTATTTACTTAATATAACTTAATTGTTTTTGATACACCTTCCTGTGAAAGCAGCTTTACTGTGACTGGTATTATTTTTGGTTCAATGTTTTTATTGAAGTTTTTAATACAACAAGGAAAATACAATACAACAATGAGATGGTACATGGACATTACAGTTTGGATGTATACAGTACATTTGCAGTACAATAACGAAGTTTTATAATCATTAAACTACACGACTGAGAGGAAGAACCAAACCAAGTAAGGAAAAGGTAAGGAAGTCTTCAAGTAAAGTAGGAGGATGTCTCCACTGGCGGCTATTGGGGTAGGGTGTGAGTATCATGGCGAGTGTAAAAGATAGGTATTCTGATATACACTCCCATGACATCCAAACACCCCTGTTGGGTTCTAACTGTGTGTGGATGGGGGGAGCTAATTATCTCCATAGGCGTCGTCAGAAAAAGGTGTATTTAACCTGTATGATGGTTTGGTATATGCTGTGCCAGTAGGACAAAGTAGTTGATTAGTTAGCTCCTGATGGAATGTAATTGGGGAAGCACCTCTGTCACCAAATGGCCTTACAATGAGGTCTCTTAGGGACCTAATGTAATATACAACCTTAGGCAGAGGTAGTATATGGGGGTGGATAGGGATATGAGGGTGGATAGAGGTATGAGGGAACCTGTCCCCTGCGAGTGTATAGTATAGGCAGTTAGTGTTTTGTGGAATACCCCGGGTTGGGTAGAGGTGTGTTAGTGTAGGGAATTGCAGTAATCGGCTGTTTCTTTAAAATGTGACCAGCAGGCCCAAGTTTTCTGGAACTTGGTTGGGTTCTCTCTAGCCTTGTGAATAAGGGCTTCCATTTCTGCTATTCTGTCTATGTGGCAAAACCAGTGAGAAGTAGTTGGGGGGTTGGTTTGTCTCCAGAACACCGGTATGCATTGTTTTGCAGCATTGATGAGGTGGAGGGTGAGAGATTTTTTGTAGGCCGAGTGGGGTATGAACGTGTGGTGGAGCATGTCTTGGGCGGGGGTAAAATCCGGCGTGTAAGTTGTGATTTGGGTAGTGAGGCGGTGTACCTCCTTCCAGAAAGGTTGTATGAGCGGGCACTCCCACCATATGTGGAGTAGAGAACCTTGAGATAAATTATATCTCCAGCAGAGTGGGGAGATGCAGGGGTGGTATTTATGTATTCTGACTGGGGTCCTATACCATCTAGAATATAGCTTGTATCCTTTTCTTGTGCAGATAGGTTGATGGATCCTTTATGAATGTGTTCAAAGATCTGCTACCATTCAACATTAGATAGGTCCAATGATAGTTCTTTTTCCCATCGTTGGCTAATGGCGTTGGATTTGGGGCTGCAGTCTAAGAACAGGAGAGAGTATATGGTCGAAATTAGATGTTTTTGGGGCTCAGTGGCATTGCAAATGGTTTCGAAGGTAGTGTATTCCCTATGCCATTTGGTCAGAGCTTTAGAGCTTTGGATGAAATGCCTGACCTGCAAATATTTAAAGAAGGGGATAGTTAGTGCGGGAAAGCGAGAGGTTAGAGTCGCGTATGTAGTGAACTCATCGTTATGGAAGATGTGTTCTGCTCGAAAGAAAGGTAGTCGCCTCAGGATTTCAATGGTGGAATTTACAAGGCCAGGAGGGAAGTCAGGATTTTGTTCGATAGGGGTCAGGGGTCCAGACGAGGACGCCATGTTGCGTTTATAACATGCCATCCTAAAATGGAGGATGGCCAGTACATTCTTTGGGGATCGCTTTCTGTGAGATCCATTATAGATGGGATATCGGAAAACCTACAAATGACTCTTTAAGCTTAATCCAGTCCTTAGTGTCTGTGTGAACATGCCAGTCAACTACTCTGGTCAATAGGCAGGACCAGTGGTATTTGTAAACATCAAGGGGGAGTCCAATTCCCCCTTTTGATTTAGGAAGGGTTAATCTATCCCAGCTCAGTCTGGGCGCTTTAGAGGACCATATAAAATTCCTGCAGAGTCGTTTGTAGGTCGTTGCGGGTATGCGGATTGGAAGGGTTTGGAAGAGGTATAGGATTCTGGGAAGGATATTCATTTTTATGATGGACGCTCTTCCAAACCAGGAAGAGAGGCCCATGTTCCATCTCTGTAGGTCCTGTTGGATTGATTGTAGAAGGGGCGAAAAGTTTCAGGAGTATAGGTTTGAAAGGTTTTTGGGGATCTGAATACCTAGGTAGGTGATAGCGTGGGGTTCCCATTCAAAGGGAAAGTTTGCTTGACATTGCACTACTGTGGTGGAAGGTAGGGTAATGTTCAATGCTTTAGATTTAGAGAAGTTAATTTGGAGGTTAGAGAGTGATTTGAATAGAGTGAGGTCTTTTAGTAGGTTGGGTATGGAGGTTATTGGGTCCAAAAGGAAAAGCAGTATGTCATCAGCGTAAGCTGCTAGTTTGTAATGTTTGTGTTTGATGTGAATACCCTTAATGTCGGGGTTAGCTTTTATTCTATGAAGAAGGGGCTCCATGGTAAGAATGAAGATAAGGGGCGATAAGGTGCATCCTTGGCGTGTGCCATTAGAAATGGAGAAGGCGTCCGACGAGCGGCCATTGACCCTAATTCTGGCTGATGGCGTGGAATATAGGGCGAGAATTAATTGAAGTAGGTGGTCTGGGAATCCCATAGCCTTTAGTGTTGCCATCATGTAGTCCCATGCCACTCTGCCGAACGCCTTCTCCGCATCGAGGGACAATAAAAAAACAGGTTTTGAGGAACGTGACAGACAGTGATGTATGTTGATGGCTTTTATGGTGTTGTCCCTGGCCTCTCATCCAGGAACAAAACCTACCTGATCTAGTGATATCAGCTTGGGGAGTAGAGGAAGGATACGATTTGCGACGATTTTCACGTAAAGTTTTACATCCACGTTCAGGAGAGATATGGGCCTATAATTTGATACTAAGGTGGTGTCCTTGCCGAGTTTCGGTATAAGCGTTATGTGGCCAGTTAGAATGTCTGTAGTAGCTTGAGGTGAGGAGGGTAGAGAGTTAAATGCTTTTAGAAATCTGGGGATCAGGATGTCGGTAAAGGATTTATAGTAGCTGACAGAGAGGCCGTCAGGACCTGGGCTCTTGCCGGTTTTTAATTGTTTCAATGCTACCAGAGCTTCTTCATTGGTAATTGGGTGATCTATTGTGGCCGAATCAGCTGGGGTAATATGTGTGGGGCTATATTGGGCTAGAAAGCTTTCAATAGCCTGCTTTCTGTCCGGGGTGTGACCGGTCGTTTTTGTAGGTGGCAGGTTATAAAGTTTGACGAAGTATTTTACGAATTGATCCGATATTCCGTATGAAGTGACAATTGTAGGGCTCTAGCTAACATTTTTACGGACTTGTTCCCGAATTCATAAAAGAAGCGTTTCGTTAGTGTGAACTTGCGTTTTAACGTTTTTCCTAGCTCTCCTAATAGTTCTTCCCTTGCCTTCAGTAGGTCTTCAAGAGATTTTGTGGCCAGGGTTTGTTTGTGGATTTTCTCAAGAGAATGAATGCGCTTAGAAAGGAGGACACATTTGTGTGCTGCCCAGAGAGTTGTAGATGAGATGTCAGCAGATTCATTCTCAAGAAAGTAGTGTGTCAGGCTTGCGGTGATTTTCTGCGTTATGTCCAGGTCTGTCAGTAGTGAATTATCAAGGCGCCAAATGGAAAGATTAGTTTGTAAGGTTGGGAGAGTCAGGCTCATAGCGATGGGGTTGTGGTCAGAAAGAAGCATGGGATCAATAGTAGCTGTAGTGAGGAGTGTCAGGTCATTCTGTGAGATGAAGAAGTAGTCCAGTCTGGAGTATTTATTGTGTGGTGAGGAGAAGAAAGTGAAGTCCTTTTCTTTGGGGTGGAGAGTACGCCAAGTATCGTGTAGGGATAGGTCACTTAGTTGGGACTTGATCGCTCGTAAGGCTCTGTATGTCAGGGATGAGGATCCTGCGGATGTGTCCTGGGCAGGAGATAGTGCTACATTAAAATCACCCCCTACTATCAGGATGCCACTCTGAAAGGAGGTAAGCTGGTGTAGAGTTTTTTAGAAAAAGGGTACTTGGTGTGTATTGGGAGCATAAAAATTAGCCAGTGTAATAGGTCTGTTGTGTAGTTTGCCCTTGAGGAATAAATATCTGCCTTCATTGTCTCTTTCTTTATCTTGTATTTGGATGGGACAGTGTTTAGAGAATAGTATCGAGACGCCCTTGGTTTTTGAATCTGTATTGGAGGCATGGTATGCTGTTGGATAGAAGCTGCTATGAAGCTTTGGGATGTTATCTGATCTAAAGTGAGTCTCTTGTAAAAACACTATGTGGGCTTTAGTCCTTTTAAGGTGTAGTAGTAGTTGGGATCTCTTTTCCGGGATATTAAGTCCATGAGTGTTTAGTGAGTAAAATTTAACACTGAGGTTGGGATGGGACATGATGTGTTGGGCCATGGCCTGGTGAATATCATGAATTTGTATTGGGGAGGGGTGGAGGTGAAATCTTCCAGGTATAGGGAGAGGGTTAGAGTAGATGACCTTCAGATAGGAGGGTCAGAGGTACTCCAAGTGAATGCACCGAGGAAGGGGGGAACCAGCCGTCCCTTCTCACGATTGTGCAGTTTTGGTGATTTACAGCACCCAGTCAATGTATACTAACCCTTCGGTGTTCTACACTGTACCAAAGCACTGTATGGGGGTTGGCAAAGAATTAGCGAGGAAGAGATAGTTGGAGAGTGTGTCTACCCGCCGCTACAGGGTAGTTTTATGTATATGTGGAGGTAAACCTTGTGAGAAATGTGTTTCTGATAACAGGGTAAAAACTAGACAGTTGAGTACAGGAACAGGTAATCAAGGAACAATTAACAATAACCAACAATCAAGGGGTACGGTAGAAGATGTTCTCTACGCTGAGGAACGGGGGAGAGCCCGGCACCGCTACCCCCCCCCCCCATGCACAACCATCAAACCGGTCCCCTACAGATCATCTAGAGCAGGGGTGTCCAATCTTTTTTCCAAGAGGGCCAGATTTGATGAATAGAACATGCTTGAGGGCCGACCATTTTGCCTGACATTCTTCTAGAGACACTAGTGAAAATATTAGTAGGGACAGTCCGAGGTGGAGGGCCTGCAAATGTAGATCTTCACCTAGGAGCAATCCATTAATGCGGTGTTCTAGGCGTGAGACGATAGGCAGCGGTGGCCAAAGAGTGAAAAGGCGTCTTGCTCCCATTGTCCTGTGTATCTGTGGTAAGGCTCAGATTCTGCACCACAGGGATGTATGGAGGGTGGGTGGATGTCAAGACCATCCATCTACACAAGAAGTAGGCTACTATTAAAGCATTACAGGCATATATTAGCTATGGCATATTAGCTGCAACCTGATTTCATATCCAAGCATAGGAAGAATAAAGGAATCAACTGTAACTGTAACGAATAGGATAGTTATGTAAAGATTGAAAGAGAGTTCGTTTACCAGTTTAGGTGGAGCCGGCATCCATTTACAAGCACATGTGCCTGAATAGGTATCAATAGTCACGTCGGGCTCGTCGCTGTCTAGGCGAATCAGCAGGGTCAGCATCCTGACGTATGCTATGGGATACTGAGTGAATTCTGGGGCCCGAGGGGGATCTGCGTCTGCGGTATTGAGTAGCCTGTGCCTCCATGGGCTCTTCTTGGTGCACATCCTTCCTTGTGACTGCACAGTGGAATTCAGCATACTATTGTGGAACATCCACGAGTGGGATGCCCAGGGTATCGCAGAAGCATTGTAAGTCCTCTGGCACTTTCAGTAGCGCAGTACGGCCTTGTGAGGTGGCTGATAAGCAAAAGAGGAACTTCCATTTTTTTGTGTATTCCATTAGCACGGAGGGTATCAAGAAGAGGTCTGAGATCCCTGCGGTGCTGCACCGTTATGCCGGAAAGATCTTAAAATATTTGTATGTTAGCTCTGTCAAAGACAAGTTGGTTCTATTTCTCGCCTTCCTCGTTATATCTTCTTTGATTTTAAAATCCACAATACAGCAAATGACATCTCTCTGGGGGATCAGTATCCCTCCCCTTGGGTCTGAGTGTTCGGTGGATCCGTTCCATTTCTATCTTTGTTTGAGCAGGCCGGTCAAGTAGGTTATTGAACAGGCCAGTGACTGTGGAGGAAAGCTGCTCATTTTCAACTGATGCGGGGAGGCTGCGGATTCTCAAGTTATGGCATCTGCCTCTGTTATCAAGGTCCTCCATGTGACGCTGGAGGTCCCTGAGCTGAAGGGTGTGTGTGTCTATCTTCAAGGTAGCCCTTCTGAGGACTGTGCCCTGTTAAACTCTTTCTGCCTCACGGACCCTGTCAGTCAAGGTGTGGATATCCAGGCGGAGCTCGGAAATGGCGGCAGACAAGGTATCCTTAATGTCCGCCGCTATGGTCCTCAGGTCCTGTGTGCTGAGGTGTTGGTGGGGAGGGACATTGTGTTCCCCTATGTCTGGTGTGCCCTACGGTGTGGGAACGGGAGCGGGCGGTGAGTCAGACAGTGACAGAGATACGGTCTGGATTCGTCCGCGTCGGGAGGACGCCATATTCCCTCTCTGGGACCGGAACGTCTCCGGAATATGGTGGCTAGAATCCACGCTTTGGTTGTGAGGGGAGCGGGATCGTGATGCCCATGAGGTAGGGACGCGGTCCCCATGTCCAGGTAGTAGTCCGGGGTGTCTTTAGATCTATATGAGAGCTAAAGCAGTCTGCAGCGGCGGGAGCGCTAGAATTATGCTGCCATTTTCCAGTCAGGTCAGGCCACGCCCCCTATGACTGGTATTCTAATCACATTTTTTATTTTGTATTAATAAGTAGCTGCAGGGACTGCGCTGACTTGTGAGTTGTCATATTTACACGGTTTAAACCATTTTACCTCTTTATTAGCACTAAAAATGGCAGGGGTCCTAATCCTTTTCCACTGTATCCATCCCACTATATCATGTCATGAGATAAAATACCACATGGTTTCATGAATAAAATGCCTCACATTTTTATTAAATAACTCATGCTTTATTTTAGTAGTATTTTTTTTGTGAATTGCAAAAAAAGTTTGAAAAAACATGAGTTTTTTTTAAACTCAGATTTTAAGAGTAAACAAGTATTTGTGAATTGAGTCCACAGACAACCCATCTGACATGTTTTATTGATGTCTGTGCCTTACTGCTCCAGTGTCATCACATTTCTTATACAGGTGTCACAGGAACAGGAAGTGAAGGTAAATCTCCCTAGTGGAGTCACAAACAGAAATACAAACCCAACAGAAACCGGAACTCTTTCCAAAACAAACACAAACTAGAGTTGGGTTTTTCAATAATGACGATAAGGATAACTTTATTGGTTTTGTTATGGTCACAGGTTGTCAGTAGAATGTTGTGTATCCCGCTTCTGCAGTGAGCGGACAATCTCAGCATCTTATCTCTTTACAGCATCCGAGCATCGCCTAGCAACGGCCTGTACCACTGAGAGGCATCCGCGCCACGCCCACAGACTCCGCCCGCGGCTTCTAAAACCGCGCCCACTTTCCTGATTGTCCCGCCCACACTGTGCTGCTGACGCGCGACGTACGTCCGAGACGCGTGTTGTTATTTCACGACTGCAAGATGGCGTCTATCATGGAGGGTCCGCTGAGTAAATGGACGAACGTGATGAAAGGTTGGCAGTATCGCTGGTTCGTTTTGGACTACAACGCCGGTCTCCTCTCCTATTACACGGTGAGTAGAAGGCGCGGGCGGCAAGGCGGTGAGCACTCTCTTCTCCTTACGAAGCAGGCAGGTAATAGTCGCGGAGTTGTCCGGTTCCAGCCAATCAGAGAAGAGATGTGCTGAGGAAGTAGCCAATTAGGGCACGCCTCCTCCGTGCCTTGGCCAATGAGCGTGAGGGCGGGGGGTGAGCCAACGTGTTCTGTGTCCTTCTGGCCGCACCCAGTGAATGGGAGACACGCCCAGCTGTGGCAGTGCTGAGCCTGGGGTATAGAAAGCGGTCAGGTGACTGGGCTGCCGGGTGGGCGGAGCCGTGTGTGTGTCCTCGGACAGGGGGCACTGGTGGGCGTGTCTTAGTACGGACAGACCTTTGGCCACATCTCCATGGTGTACTTTCCATTAAAAGTTCTAAAAACCAGTGAAGTGTGTGTGTGTGCTCCCAGACACTGGCCTCTCATTGTAACCTTATACTGTCTCCAGATACAAATCATTCACTGCCCTTTGCAGGGTCACCACTGGAGGGAATTTATTAAAACTGGAGCAGCCAATTAGATTCTGTCTTGCACCTTCTTCAGTTGAGAGTTACAAATGAAAGCTAGAAGCTGATTGGTTGCTGTGTACAGCTGCACCAGCCTTAGTAAATTCCCCTTGTTGGGCTTATGTTCCTTCCCTTTTTTTTTTTTTTTTTTTCTTTATAGCCTTAGGCTAAGTTCAGATGTGTGATTGGAGGGTGCGTTACTTCACAACCGCCACAAAACCTATCCAACATTCAAGTGAATAGGAAAGCGCTGCAATGCACTTTTTGGCAAAAATGGGGTAAAAACTGGCGGTGAGGAGTTGTCGCATTCCCTCTTCTCACTGCCCATCAATTGCCTCTGAAAAGCAATCTGAATGCAGATCACTCTTCACAGGACGCATTTACATAGTTACATAGTAGGTGAGGTTGAAAAAAGACACAAGTCCATCAAGTCTAACCTGTGTGTGTGATTATGTGTCAGTATTACATTGTATATCCCTGTATGTTGCGGTTATTCAGGTGCTTATCTTATAGTTTCTTGAAGCTATCGATGCTCCCCGCTGAGACCACCGCCTGTGGAAGGGAATTCCACATCCTTGCCGCTCTTACAGTAAAGAACCCTCTACGTAGTTTAAGGTTAAACCTCTTTTCTTCTAATTGTGATTTAATTTACAGTTTGAATAGATAAAGAGATTACTGTGACAGACCAAACAGGGAGGGGACCAGGGGCGAGCCTTCTACCTACTGATTATGACCCATGGAGGAGATCGGGGATTTCGTCTGCTTCTCCTGGTAAAGAGCTCAGTTCAGCCTCTGATCCCATGGAGAGAGCGGATTGTTCTCTACTGGTGGACAAGAACATAATGAATGCTGGGAGTGAGTCTTGGGTTAGATCTCTGAATTAGGCTTCCCTTCTGTGTAACGATATTCGGTGTAATAATAATCTTGTAGAGGTTCATGGTCAGAGGAAATGTGGGGGCCCTCCTGCAGACTCGGTTGGAGAAGCTCCTCCAATGGGGACAGAAATATTTATCAACAATATTCCTCAAGAAATCTATGAAGATAAATAATTCCACTTTTTCATGCTATTGGAACATTGAGGTGGGATCCCTGAGTAAGGCTGGGTTCACACTGATGTGAATTGGATGTGGGTTTCCTCGCATCCAATTTGCATGACAGGAGAGTGTGCCCGGCTCTCAATGGAGCCAGTTCACACCTCTCCATGGTGGCTGCGGACCAAATTGCACAGGGGTCCTGTGTGTCTCTGGTTTTGTTTCAGGTCCGAATTTAGTCAAAAATTTGGGCCTGAAACAGAGAACAGTGACGCATCGGGCCCCTGCAGTGATCCGCATGCGATTTGGGTGTGAACCAAGTCTAAACAAAGCATTGTCTGGGTGGGCGCTGACCTGAGTCATCTAGGCTTGTCTAGGTCAATAGTTGTTAGCAGGGGTGTCGCTAGGGGGTGGCTTTTGGGGCTATAGCCCCAAATCTGGGGCCAATAGCCCAGAGTCTCTGCAGGGGTCCCCAAGGGGAGGGGAGGCTCTCTCTGGACCCTGATGCAAGGGAGAGGCTCTCTGGGGACCCTGATGTAAGGGGGGCTCTCTGGGTACCCTGATAAAAGGGGGAGGCTCTCTGAGGACTCTGATGTAAGGAGGAGGCTCTCTGGGGACCCTGATGTAAGTGGGGGGCTCTCTGGGGATATATACACGCACACACGTATATTACTGTATATACATGTGTATGGCCGCCCAAGAGTATGACTTTCTTTCCTTTCTTTACTACGCTGCTATGGGCTCTAGCCCCAGATCTTTTGTAGATCTAGCAACGCCCCTGGTTGTTAGATCACTGTTCAAGATGTGCAAATGAGACTACTGTTTACTGTTTGCATTGTTCAGGGTAATGTGATCAGGTTCTTACCCGATCTTATGTGGTATATATTCTGTTTGAATTTACAATAAAGTCAGTTCCAGTTTGCATTTAAAGCATAGTTCCACCCAAAAGTCACCACCCCCCCCGGTGCCACATTTGGCACCTTTCGGGGGGGAGACGGGATTAGACCCCTGTCTTTGACAGGTATCCTGTCCCCACTGCCAGGAGTCTGGGCCATGATGCATTACGTCAGCTTGGCTGAGGTTGGCGATTACCTGCTAGGACACATCGGGTCGCCACTTCACTTTTCTGTAAAGGTGAACTTAACCTTTAAGGAGCCGCAAGTCACAGTAATCAAGCAGGTGCACTAGAGGGGGCCACAGACACAAAAAATGCACCAGACAATAAAATGACTGCACACCAGAGGGACACTTTACACAGTTTGTTTGGGCCATATTGGCCCAAACAAACTGTGTCCCCCACTAACCTGTGAGGCAGCTGCATTACCTTTTATAAACTAGTGATGCACCAAAACTTCGGACAAATTTTGCACCAAAATTTCCAGCGTTGTGGCGAAAGGAAAAAAAGTGCCGATATAGGGCTGGACAAATCCCAGGAACCAGATAGCCAATACACCTTAACCACTTAAGGACCAGCCTCGTTTTGGATTTTAGGCGTTTACATGTTTAAAACAGGTTTTTTTGCTAGAAAATTACTTAGAACCCCCAAACATTATATATTGTTTTTTTCTAACACCCTAGAGAATAAAATGGCGGTCATTGCAATACTTTTTTTCACATCGTATTTGCGCAGCGGTCTTACAAGCATGCTTTTTTTGGAAAAAATTCACTTTTTTTTAATAAAAAAAATAAGACAACAGTAAAGTTAGCCCAATTTTTTTTATATTGTGAAAGATATTGATACCCAACATGTCACTCTTCAAAATTGCGCCTGCTCGTGGAATGGCGTCAAACTTTTACCCTCAAAAATCTCCATAGGCGACGTTTAAAAAATTCTACAGGTTGCATGTTTTGCTTTACAGAGGAGGTCTAGGGCTAGAATAATTGCTCTCGCTCTAACGATTGCGGCGATACCTCACATGTGTGGTTTGACCACCGTTTTCATATGCGGACGCTACTCACGTATGCGTTCGCTTCTGCGCGCGATCTCATCGGGACAGGGGATTTTTAAAAAAACATTTTTATTATTATTTATTTTATTTTTACACTGTTTAAAAAAAAAAAAAAAAAAAAAAAAAAAATTAGTGTGACTTTTATTCCTATTACAAGGAATGTAAACATCCCTTGTAATAGAAAAAAGCATGACAGGTCCTCTTAAATATGAGATCTGGGGTCAAAATGACCTCAGATCTCATATTTACACTAAAATGCAAAAAAAAAAAAAAAAAAAAAAAAGTCATTTAAAAAAAAAAAATGACATTGAAAAAAATGTGCCTTTTTAAGAGGCGTGGGCGGAAGTGACGTTTTGATGTTGCTTCCGCCCAGCATTGTCATGGAGACGAGTGGGCGCCATCTTAGCCTCACTTGTCTCCAGGCACAGAAGGGAGACAGACTCGATCGCCTCCACCGCTACCGACGGCTCCGGTAAGCGGCGGAGGGCACCGGATCGTGGCGGGAGGGGGGCCCTCTCCCGCCACCGATTTAAAAGTGATCTCGCGGCGAATCCTGCCGCAGAGACCACTTTTATCTGAAAGCCGACCGACGCACGAAAACGGGGATGCCGGGGTTATGACAGCTAGCTGCTACCATAACAACGATATCCGCCGCCAAAGTTTGGATGTACATCGGCGTGCGGCGGTCGGCAAGTGACAGCTGGTGACTAACTTTTTTTTTTTTTTTTTCTAGCTGTTGCCAATGAAACTGGCTGGATAGACTGGGTTCTGAATTGCATATTAGAGGGCATCACCCGGCTATGGGAAAAAAAAGCGGCTCAAAAGCGGCACACTGATTTCTTGTAAACATGGTTTATCCTGACAGGAGGAAATCAGCATTATAAGCTCACCTAAGCTGCATTTTTTTCAAACCAGTTACATAGTTGGTCTGGTTGAATAAAGACACAACTGCATCTTGTTAAACCAGTTTAGGCAGGTTTAACAGAGTTTAGTAAGTAGTGTTTAGTGATTTTTTTTTTTTTTTTTCTTATATTTATTCTGGCCATTGAAATAAACGCTGAAGGGCACATATTTGCTTTTTTTTTTTTTGTCAAAACACTACCCTATACATGTGGCCGTGTAGAGGATCGGCAGCGGGACAGGAGCTTCAGTGAAGTAGATCCTCTCGTGCTGCGCTCGGTCACGCCCCCTCCAGTCCTCCTTAGGTATTGGACATCTCTGGCTGCACGCTCGGGGTGCCCCCCCCCCCCCCCTTCTCCGAGCTTCTGGACTGCACATGCAAACCCTGCTTTTTACTTGATGGTGTCACCCAGGTGCATTCTGCACCCCCATAGCGAGGGCACTGGACAAAAGCCCAGGCGCCAGGACGCAATTTCGAGTCGCAATGGCGACCTGGCAACTGGGATTTGTGGAGCCCTGCTATGATACTTCTAGTGGTAGATTTAACAGACCAAAAGGTGGCACGTTAGAGGTGCTCATTGATAGGATTTACGTACACTGTAATGAGACCCTTCTAGAGAAATGAGCTTTATGTAGAAGAAACTCAATGGGTTGTGGTGGAAACCACAGAAATAAGCTCTCGTTTTTTTTTTTTTTTGTTTTTTTTCAGCAGCTGATTTAATCACTTACTGAGTATGCAACATCTTTATCTTTTAATCTTTAATCTCTGCCTAAGTTCCAGCGTAAGGTGATGCCATGACTGCTGCCCCAGGTGTCCTGTTTCAGGTTGGCACCTTTCACTTGCAGTGTTTTATGGAGCCGCCTTTTTGTGCAGGGACTAGAGTTGGCTTTCTTCTTGCCACTCTTCCATAAAGAGCAGATTCCTGGAGGGCACAACTAATATTTGTCCTGTGGCCAGATTGTCCCACCTGATCTGTGGATCTCTGCAGCTCCTCCAGAGTTACCATGGGCCTCTTGGCTGCTTTTCTGATTAATGCTCTCCTTGCCCGGCCTGTCAGTTTAGGTGGACAGCCATGTCTTGGTAGGTTTGCAGTTGTGCCATACTCTTTCCATTTAAGGATGATGGATTGAACAGTGCTCTGTGAGATATTTAAAGCTTGGGATATTGGGATATCTAACCCTGCTTTAAACTTCCCTATAACTTTATCCCTGACCCGTCTGGTGTGTTCCTTGGCCTTCATGATGCTGTTTGTTCACTAAGATTCTCTAAAAAAAAAAAAAACCTTGAGGGCTTCACAGAACAGCTGTATTTATACTGAGATTAAATTACACACAGGTGGACTCTATTTACTAATTAGGTGACTTCTGAAGGCAATTTGTTCCACTAGATTTTTAGTTAGGGATTGTTTTTGGGAGTAGTTATGAAAATTTCAAAATGCCTTGATGGGTGGGTGTAAGTCTGGAAGAGATGGTGTTCTTAGGCAGACTGCGTGTGCATGCAGACCTACCCAGGTAGTTCTCATAGCCTCCATCAGTGAAAGACTTGAAATTCAATGAATGAAAGGGGTGAGCCAGGTACAGTCAGGCTGGAGATAAAAAAGCTTCATGATACTGGGTGTCCTCCAGCCAGGAAATTAGACAGGCTCTATCTGGCTTGCCCAGCTTCTAGTGCTATACTATGTCCTGCCCCCATAGTGACATGCTTAACAATAGGAAGACATGGAGCAGTAAGGAGGGGAGCATCATATAGACTCTGTATGTGCCAACGTGTGTGACTCTATAGTTGTGTGGGCTGCACAGATCAGAAAAAGGAGGTAAAGAAGAGCTTACAAGGGAACTGAAATTGAGCATGCTCCATAGAGAACTCTAGCTGGTCCACACAATCTTAGCCTGCAATGGGGACAGAGAATAGGGGAGGGACAGCTGAAGGCAGAATCAACCAGATAGATTTCACCCTACAAAAAACAAATGCTTTAGTGGCTTTGTGAGTATGAACGCAGCTATATAGCATGTAATGAGAGTTTTTCATTGTGTGAGTTACACTTTTTAAGCTAAAAGACCAGGCGGAGACAGAAAAATGCAGTTAAAAATCACACCTTTTAATAAAATAGCAAAAAATAACAGTTCAAGAACGTAGTCAAAAATTGAAGCCAGGGCTTTGATACCAGAGCCGGTAATCAGACAGCGGGGGTCAGGAAGCCAGAAGTCTGCGTAGTAAGGAGCAAAAACAGGAACAAGTATCGGAAGAGAAGTCAGCCAGGCCAAGTCATACACAGGAACACACTGGAGATCATAGACCATGCAAGGGCACAGAGGAAATGAGCAAAGATGTTTAAATAGCCAAAAGGGGACTGGCTGTAGGCTGGACTAATAAGGCAGGTAATGGTAACCAGTTGAGTCACTGTGGAAACCAGTGGCTGGTAATTAACCGACAGCTGAGCAGCCTCAGTGCACTGAATGAAAAGAGCTGTTCATAAATAGCAAGAACCCAGCCCTGACACAGTTCAAGAAAGTGCTGGGGTAAGCATTTTAGCAAATGGGTTACTGGGAATGTGTATTTTATTGTGCTCAGTGTGTTGAACTGAAAAAAAAAGGTTAGGTTATAAAACTACTTTAATTTCTAATCTGCATTAAGTAATAAGAATAAGGGTGCTGTGGATAACAGACACTTTAATTTCAGAGAGATCATTAATTTTCTGACCTTGTCTGGCTATAAAAATATCCTAAAGTAAGGTCCATGCCATGGAAGACCACTTATGTTTGTCTTTTGTGTTTCTTTCAGTCAGATGCTGCTGCTTGTGTCAGCCTCTTCGACTATTCTGGGGTTGTCTGATCCCTGTATCTCCTCCTGAAAGCTGTGGTTCCTTCCTCAGATTCTCCATCTCTGTGTCCTATAAAAAATGTAGGGGTTGGGGGATCAAACCATGGGCGCACAGAAGGAGCACAGGCCACCGACACTCATGGAAGGGTTGTCTGCTGAAGTGACTGGCAAAGACCGCAGAGTCAGAACAGGGGGTAGGTCAGATGTGGGACGCCAAGCCCTTACATTGCAGAGACTTGTTTTTATAACCTGATCGATGTCCCCTATTGATTAGTCTTAACCACTTGACCTCTGGAAAGGTTTCCCCCCTTTATGACCAGGTCAGTTTTTGCGATGCAGCACTGTGTTACTGTAACTGATAATTGCATGGTCGTACAACACTGTGAGATATATATATTATTGATATTGTACTATAAACCAAAAAAAGTCAAGACAGAAAAAAAAAAAATTTACTGTATTTATTGGCATATAACACTCACTTTTTCACCATGAAAATCAGGTGCAAATACCATGTGTGTGTTATACGCCAATACTTCAATTTTAGCTGCCTCGGAGGGGAGCAGGATGAGCGCCATCACATTACATACAGTGAGAATCTCCTTTTTACTTGGCGGCCTCTGTAATAGGAAGTCCTGTCTCCTGGGCTGCCATTGGACCATTGTTCTGTCTGTCATAGGAGATTCTCACTGTATGTAATCTGTCGATGCTCGTCCTGCCCCCCCCCCTCCCTGTTCCCTCTAGGCTGCAGATGGGCATCAATCAGGCTGCACTGATAACAATGGTAAGGCTGCTGCATTGAAGGCAATGGTGAGGCTGCTGCATTGAAGGCAATGGTAGAGGCTGCTGCGTTGATGGCAATGGTAGAGGCTGCTGCGTTGATGGCAATGGTAGAGGCTGCTGCGTTGATGGCAATGGTAGAGGCTGCTGCGTTGATGGCAATGGTAGAGGCTGCTGCGTTGATGGCAATGGTAGAGGCTGCTGCGTTGATGGCAATGGTAAAGGCTGCTGCGTTGATGGCAATGGTAAAGGCTGCTGCGTTGATGTGGACTGATGAGGCTGCATTGATGGCACTTGTGAGGCTGCAGATGGGCACTGACCCTTTTTTTTGCTTCAAAGTTCCTTATTTAAAATGTAAGTTTTTCTTTCTGAAACTTCCCTCTTAAAATGAATGTGTGTGTTATACGCCGATAAATACGGTACTTTCTGCTATAAAACGTTTCCATTAAATAAAATGTAATGTAATTTCTTCAAAATTTTAGACCAATATCTATTTAGCGATTATTTATTGGTTAAAAAATAAAAAAAGGTCTCTAAGGCTACTTTCACACTGAAGCACTTTACAGGCGTTTTTTACTGCTAAAAATAGTGCCTGTAAAGCGCCTCTCCTGTCACTCCAGTATGAAAGCCCGAGGGCTTTCACACTGGAGCAGTGTGCTTGCAGGACAGTAAAAAAAGTCCTGCAAGTAGCAGCTTTTCGGGGTTTACCGCTAGCCCCCCCCCCCCCCCCCACTGCCTCAGTGTGAATGTGCCCTAAGTGTGTATATTGATTGGTGTGAGCAAAAGTTATTTATTTATATTATATTTAATTCTGCACAGAACAGGCGCTGTGTAGCAGTAAATCTGCTATGGGGTGGTCGGCAAGTGGTTAACAAAAGTATCTGTTGCCCACACTAAATAACCTCATCTTTTCCTCAGTTAGGAAGTCAGCATTTTCTTAGTTCTTACTCTTCACTATTGGTCAGGGATGCTGTCCATAACAACATGGGGCTAATAGGAGTTTGATGCAATATGGTGAAGTTGCATTTACCAGTAGGTAGGTAGCTGTCTTATCGCAGGAAAAACGGGGCGGGGCACAGTTGGTGCCAACAACTGACCAATCACAAGCCCCCTTTACAATTCAGTCCTTGGTGCTCTAGAAAGTAGCTGGGTACTACCTACGGGCAAGGAGATCCTTGTATTTCCATTAAATAGGCAGTTTGGTTAGTTAAATACCAGTCCAAGTTTGATTTATTTATACATTGATCCTTGCTCAGTGAAGTGACTGGCCTCACATGATACAGAGATTAAACAAATGCTGTTTATCTGTAGCCCTCTCTTCTCTATAGCCTTCTAAAACGCACAGATCTAAGTAGAGGTTGACCGATATAGGCTTTTCTCTGGCCGATGCCGATATTTAGAAATTGCAGTGGCCGATGGCCGATATGTGATGCCGGTTGTGTTTTTTTTATTTTTTTTTTTTTTTAATTTATTTTTTTCCCTTCATCTCATAAAATCTAACAGTTAGACCCCTTTCACACTGGGACGTTTTTCAGGCGCTTTTGGGCTAAAAATAGCGCCTGTAAAACGGCTCCCCTGCAGTCTCCGTGTGAAAGCCCGAGTGCTTTCACACTGAGGCGATGCACTGGCAGGATGTTAAAAAAAAAAAGTCCTGCGAGCAGCATCTTTGGAGCGGTGTATACCACCACTCCTGCCCATTGAAATGAATGCGCACCGCTGCCGAAGCGCCTGCAAAGTGTTTCGGCAGCGGCGCTTCAGGGGCGCATTTAACCCCTTCCTTGGCTGCTAGCTGGGTTATAAGCGCCCCGCTAGCAGCCGAATAGCGCCGCTAAAAATGACGGTAAAGCCCTGCTAAAACTAGCAGCGTTTTACCGTCAACGCATGCCCGCTTCAGTGTGAAAGCAACCTTAAGTGATACAGAAAATTTTTTACATTTAAACATTAAACAAAACAAACCTCCAATCAGTTCACTTGTATGTAGAATTTACATAAAAAAACCTATATCTTAAATATTAAATACACAAAAACAGGTAATCAAAACTTTTGGACAAAAAAAATGGGCTAACTTTACTGCTTAGATTTTTTAAATTTATTAGTGTATTTTTAAAAAAAAAATTGCGTTTGAAAGACCGCTGCGCAAATACCGTGTGACATAAAATATTGCAACAACCGCTATTTTATTCCCTAGGGTCTCTGCTAAAAAATATAATATATACACAATTCAGTTGAACAAGAACATAGAACATGTCGAAATATCTCTAAGTGGTGTGTTGCTTATTAGATGGGGTAATAACGTGTACACCCTCTAAGAGGTATACGAGAGAAAACACTAGAGGAGAGCTGAGATTATTAGAGAGGAAGGGAAAAAAGAAGGGAAGAAAAGGGAAGTGGGGCTAAGGGTGGAGTGGGGGAAGGGCGGAGGGAGTGCAGATGAGGGGAGTACGGTCTCCAGTTGCCCTCTCCAGTTTCTAGTAATCAAAGCCTTATGATGTGTGGCAGTTGGGTGTGAGCCCCTTTCAATCTTTAAGGACAGGGGTAGAATTCCCCCTGTTGGGAGTTCATTCGTAATGCTTATAAGATCTTGGTATGGTTAGGATTTTTTGAAGGTTATCCATGCGTCCCATGTGGCCGTGAATTTGGAGATATTATCCATGGCTGTATAGATCAGCTCCTCCATCTCAGCAACACGATTTATTCGATTGAGCCACTCGGGAATGGAGGGGGGAGATGTAGACCGCCAATGGACTGGTATACACATCCTCGCAGCATTAATCATGTGCATGGCAACCGACTTATGGTATAGTTTTTTGGGAATTTTAGTTAGATGCACGAGATACTGTGCAGGGCAGAAGACTAATGGGAGTAGTGACACTTTTTTTAATTAGATCATGTACTTTACGCCAAAAGGTTTGACATGCCGGACCAGTTTATATATTTAATGGTAGGTTTATTTTTAACAGTGAGAGACAGAAAAAGAAATAAAATCTAAAAAAACGCATTTCAAAAAAGTTTACTAAATTGATTTTGCATTTTAATGAGTGAAAGAAGTATTTGACCTCTTCGCAAAACATGACTTAGTGCTTGGTGGCAAAACCCTTGTTGGCAATCCGAGTTCAGATGTTTCTTGTACTTGGCCACCAGGTTTGCACACGTCTCAGGAGGGATTTTGTCCCACTCGTCTTTGCAGATCCTCTCCAAGTCATTAAGGTTTCCAAGGCTAACGTTTGGTAACTCAAACCTTCAACTCCCTCCAAATATTTTCTATGGGATTAAGGTTTGGAGACTGGCTAGGCCACTCCAGGACTTTAATGTGCTTCTTCTTCAGCCACTCCTCTGTTGCCTTGTCTATGTGTTTTGGGTCACTGTCATGCTGGAATACCCATTCACGACCCATTTTTCAATGCCCTGGCTGAGGGAAGGAGGTTCTAACCTAAGATTTGACGGTACATGGGCCCCATCCATAGAAATGGGAAATTCCCCCTCAAAATGGGATTTTAACGGCAACACCACTACCAAAGTTGTATAAAACCAATGTTTTATTAAAGCATGTACAAATTGATCAATCACACATGTGATGATCTATAAACACAGAGCAGAAACCTATGATAAATGCATTACAAACATACAAATAGGCATATGGTAAAGTATATTGTTACTCTACAGTTTTCAAGAGAAATCTTCGGTATCCGACGTGTTTCAGGTTCAAGCCCTTCGTCTGGGGTACTTATATAAAAGAATCTACGTTCAACAACTTGTCAATATAGGATAAATGGTGCAATGCTCAAATATACATTTTGTTCAAGCAGAGATCAAATTATCACTGCAGCAGATGGCGTAGTAAGAGGTCTATGGTGCGGCCCCCAGGCTCAAACCAGGTTAAACCACGGAGGTCCCCACAGTAACTGGTCGCAAACAAAGATATAATGGGCAGGTAACGGGAACCGTATAAATGAGAAAGGAGTATCACAGTATAGGCCAAACAAGGCCCTTCGTGGTCCTTTAAATGAATGGCATAACAGATGCACAGCCTTTCGACCTCATCCTGTATTATGTTGTCCTGTCCATGCGCCTCATGCATTGTCTCTCTGATGCGGTGAAGTTGCCTGGTCACCCCCAAAGCATAATGTTTCCACCTCCCATGTGTGACGGTGGGGATGGTGTTCTTGGGGTCATAGGCAGCATTTCACCCAGTTCTCGTCTGAATCATTCAGATGTTCATTAGCAAACTTCAGACAGGCCTGTACATGTGCTATCTTGAGCAGGGGGACCTTGCGGGCGCTGCAGGATTTCAGTCCTTCACAGCGTAGTGTTTTCTTGGTGACTATGGTACCAGCTGCCTTGAGATCATTGACAAGATTCTCCTGTGTAGTTCTGGGCTGATTCCTCACCGTTCTCATGATCATTGAAACTCAATGAGGTGAGATCTTGCATGGAGCCCCATACCGAAGGAGATTGACCATTATTTTGTGTTTCTTCCCTTTGCGAATAATCGCACCTACTGTTGTCATCCTCTCACCTAGCTGCTTGGCGATGGTCTTGTAGCCCATTCCAGTCTTGTGTAGGTCTACAATCTTGTCCCTGACATCCTTGGACAGCTCTTTGGTCTTGGCCATGGTGTCATTTTATATGGGTTATATGGGTAACAAGCTAAGATTAGGAGCACTTCCTTTAAGAGATTGATAGGGGATCAAATTACTTGCATTGAAACCTTGGTTTGAGAGTAACTTTGTTTGAGAGCGTTTTGCAAGACAAGCAATTTCTTTTCTTTTCTTTTTTTTTCTTTTTTTCTAAAGTTTGACTTGATATACAAGCAGTGTCATGTCACAACTGATTATAAAAGAGAAGAGAGGCACCTCTAAAATATGGTTACATTTAATGAAGGTACAACATTTAGCAACATATTGCTACAACGCCTCTCTTCTCTTTAATACTAATGTAGCTCCTGCTAGATTTTGCTTCTAATCCCCCTGTGGAGGCTTCCATTTTTGGATGGACATTTTATGGTTGCACAACCTATCACATTGATATAATCTTTTTATGTGGCAGGGATATGCAATTAGCGGACCTCAAGCTGTTGCAGAACTACAATTCCCATGAGGCATAGCAAGACTCTGACAGCCGCAAGCATGACACCCAGAGGCAGAGGCATGATGGGACTTGTAGTTTTGCAACAGCTAGAGGTCCACTAATTGCATATCCCTGTTATATGGACTATAAACTGAAGGACCTATGAATAAATGGTTGTGGAACAAATCATTTGAGTTTCCATTATTTCTTATGGGGAAATTTGCTTTTATATACAAGTGCTTTGGATTACATGCATGTTTCTGGAACGAATTATGCTCGCAATCCAAGGTTTTACTGTATTTCACTCGTTAAAATTCAAATCCATTTATAACTTTTTTAAATGTTTTTTTTTTTTATTTTATTTTTTTTTTTTGGGGGGGGGGGATATATTTTTGTTCTTTTGTCTTCCACTGTTAACATAAACCTACCATTAAAATTATAGACTGATCATTTCTTTGTCAGTGGGCAGACTTACAAAATTGGCAGGGGATCAAATCCTTTTTTATTTTATTTTTTTTTCATTTTCAGATGTTTACAGGCACTTTTCAGTCGTTGTGTTCCTGCCCCAATACAGTCTGTTGTAGGCAGTGGTGTAATGTTTGGGAGTTACGGTGGAAGGTGTCACAAGCATATCTATTGTGTTGGATTTAAACTGATGAAAGTCACTGCTGGGTATTGCAGTAATGTTCGTGTTACATCAGATGAATAGAAGAACAGAGGCTGGAGCATGTTTTCTGGTTCTGCATGAACATTTAATTTGCTAGCAAGTAACTCGTCGTGTATTAAGATCTGGGTGATTGAATTTGTTCCATGTGATGTGTCATCCCAGCTTTTATCATATGATTGTCATTTTATTGCCAGGAAATCCTTTCACTTGTTTGTGCAGTGCCATTTAAAGGGGACATTTTGTAATAATTGGTAGCTTAATTGGCTTATTATGTAAAAATCCAAGTGTGTGTGTGTGTGTGTGTGTGTGTGTGTGTGTGTGTGTGTGTGTGTGTGTATAATTTTAGATGGAGACATAAATGGTATAGGCAGAGATTAATTCAAATGGTCTTTGTACACTAAAGAGCGCTGCAGCGTTTTGTTCTGATAAGAGCACAAAGCTCCTCCTAATTATATAATTGGGTGTAGTGACTTTAAATTAAAACTAAAACTCTCTCATTATCCCGTTTTACTGATGTCACCAAAAGTAAAAGAATTATCTAAAATTTTGGGCAGTTGCCAGAAGAGAAATCTTTCAGTGGCGACACTAGTTCTGATTATCCTGTTGACAGCCTGAGATTTCCTGTCACTTCTTGTTTTGGCTTTAGGACAGGAAGTGAGAGGAAATCTGTAAAAACTGGTAAGGTTTCCGAAAATTGGGGTGGGTGTTTTTTTTTTTTTTTTTTTTTTTTTTGCCTTTATGATTTTTTTTTTTAGTTCTGCTTTAACTGGGCTCTTTAGGGGGAGGGGGTTCACACCATATGCAGTCCAGTGCGTGTTGTGGTTTTTTTTTTTTTTTTTTCCCTGCATCAAACGCATGGAAAAAGTAGTTTTTATTATATAGGTTCCAAAAAAGTAAAACTTGCTGCATTTTTGTTTTTCTGCACAGAACTGTACTTAAATACAGCAAAATGCATCAAAGGGCTATACCACAAAAAAAAAATGCATTGATTACTGTTTAAATGTCACTGGCAGGGAAGGGGTTAACACTAGGGGGCGATCAAGGGGTTAAGTGTGTTACCTCATGAGTGTTTCTAACTGTAGGGGGAGGGGACTCACAAGGGGAGGAGACCGGTTGGTGTTCCTCTGTACTGGGAACACATGATCAGTCTCCTCTCACCTGACAGGACATGGATCTGTGTGTTTACACACACAGATCCACGGTCCTGCTCTGTTATCGGGCAATCGCGGGTGCCCAGCGGACATCGCGGCTGCCAGGCACCTCAGGGCGTCATATATGACGCCCGCCCAGGATGGGAGATCCCTCCTGCAGACGCCATATGATAATGGGCGGGATGTGAAGTGGTTAATAACAAACATGTTATACTTGCCTGCTCTGTGCAGTGGTTTTTCAGAGAGCAGCTCGATCCTCCTTGGGTCCCTCGCTGGTGCCCCTGTCCCCTCTCTCCTGCCCCCCGAGCAAGAGGCTTGCAATGAGGGCACCCAAACAGGCTCACTCATGAGCCGCTGCTCTGTGGGTGCATTCACACACAGAGCTGCCTCTCGGCCCCGCCCCCCCCTCTCTCTCCTCATTGAAGCTAATGGCTCCCACTGTTGTCCCAGCCAATGAAGTGCTCACTGGAGAGATGCTGCTCTTGTGCACATCGCTGGCTCACGTAATAAGTGGTGGGTTTACATCCACTTTAAAGCAAAAATATAGACCCATATGTAATTTTGATCAGTCATATCCAACCCTCGGTGATTCTAGGGTCCAGCTCAATTCTCTTGGTGAATATTTCACAAGGTAGGACCACAAGTCTTTGCAGAAAATAAAGGGGAGAAAAACTTAGTGTTACTAAACCCACAACAGTAAAATCAGTCTGTATATGCAGTAAAGCATGCTTCTTATACTCACTGTGGCACCTAAGGGGTTAATCCTCTGCATTGTGTAAAAAGGCTGTTTGATCCGGTCTTCTCTGATCCTCCTCTTCTTCCACTGTCCCCTAACTATCTCCTGACAGAGCCTTTGGAGTCACTCTGCACATGCTCAGTTTGGTGTTTTGTTGCTAGAGTTTTTTTTTATCTTTCTCGGGAGGGTTCATGTGATCGGCACAGGACCAATCAACACTGTCCAGACAGAGGGTCAGGGGTCCTGTCAGGACATTCAGAGGAGAATGAAAAACTCCTCCTACAAGCTTTAACCAGACGCTGATAGAAGTCACAAGATTGCTATATACTGCTAATGAGAAAAGATATTTAGCAGTTTATATCTACTAAAATGGCAAAATCTATGTTCTGTGGGGGACCAGATATAGTGAATGCAGGGTCCTGGGTTTGGTATCACTCTAAAATATTTTTCATACGTTTATCCCACACATCTGGCGAGGCAGAGCCTAAACTATTGGGAGCAGAACAACTAGGATATAGCCCTGGAATTGTTCTGGGTATATATTGAGCTGGGCTATTTCCTGGTTGTTCTGCTCCCCATAGTTTAGGCTCTGCCTCGCCAGATGTGTGGGAATAATGTAGGAAATGCTGTATATTTTAATTTAACTTTATATTCCCCACCCCAATCGCTGATTACATTACTCTGCACCTATTATGCACCCACTATGTGAGTTCCGAACTGAATACCTTCACTGCCAGGTGTGGTTGTTTTTTTAGTGGACCCTTTAACTTAAAAAAAAAAAAAAAAAAAAAAAAAAAATCACATCCGCATGCCACTCTACATAAAATAATCTTGCATTCATCAAACAATTTTTGCTGTTAATCTGCCTTCTGGTTGAGTGAGGCACTAGTGGTGTGGCCCTGGTCTCACAGATGCATGCTGGGAAAGTGCCACTTCCCTCAGATAATGTGCAGTGTCACACGTTTCAGAAAGCAGACTCAGTTCTGGGCAGAGTTCCAGGAAGTATGGAGAGGGTTTCATCTGCCCATGGTAAAAATGGCCACCGTTTGGAAGAATGGGGAGGAATAGAAAAATAAGGTATGGCTGGAATAAAAATCTGCAATTGCCATGCAGGTTGCCAAGAAATATTTCTAGTCTATTCTATTTATTATATTTCCATGTTAACCTGAATGTAATCTATGTTCCTGGACAACTACCTATGGACAATCATACGTGTATTATGCCTTCTTTGGATTTCTTTTTTCTTTGCTGATTGGAGAAAGTCTTTTTTCTGTATAATTTTTGAAAATGATAAATAAGGAATTAAAAAAAACAACCTGCAATTATCCATAAGTATCTGTATGTAGATTCCCAACACTGAACAATTCTGAAGGTGCTTTTCTTGTAATCTTTTAAGATAAGGGTGAAGTCCCCCTTTGATTAGATTAGCTTCAAAATAATTCATAAAATGGCCAATTTTTTTTGGATAGAGTAAAGAAGGGTTAGAATCCCTGTCAGTGCTTTATTGGTTTTTGGGGCTCAAAGAGATTCATCCTTCTTTCCTGATAATGTTTTACCAGACAGGAAGTGAGGACACCTATCAAACAGCTACCTAAATAAAAATGGTTTTCTTTATTAGAGTAGTGGAAGGCTGGGACTCCAGTCAGATTTATAGGTCTGCTGTGTCCGTTTTTGCAGGTTTTCTTTCACTTCCTGTCTGGTGAAACTGTTGTCAGCATGACCGGAAGTGAGGGAAAATATCTTGAACAGAGTCCTAGATGGCAGTAAGCACCCCTCAAGCTCTTCCATACTTTATGCAAAACCAGAAGATTTTTTTTTTTGGCCTGACATGCACTTTAAAGAGTATGAGTCTTTTTAACTTAAAAAAAAAAAAAAAAAAAAAAATCAGCAGCTACAAATACTGTCCAGCACTGTCTTACCAGTCCTACTTACTGCTGCGGGTCCCCAGCACCGCCATCTTGGATATGGGAACTGGCTGTGACTTTCTGAAGAATCCTAGATGGCTCCCCACTGCACATGTGTGGAATCATGCAGTGCTGTGGGTCTGGTCCTGCAGCCTCCTGGGACGCGTAAAGTGTCCCAGAAGGCTTCAAGTGGGGCATGGTCAGGGTAATGCCTAAGCACATATCATTCCTGTCTAGGCAAGAATTGAGAAAGAAGAGTTTTTGTACTTGTCAGAGATACCCGCTCCCTGTTTTAAAGTGATATTAAAGTTCTTTTTCTTCTTTCCTCTTCTTTCTTCTTCGTGCAACATCTGAAGAAAGGAATGGAAAAACGGCGCCAAAGATACTGGATGGGAACTGGGGTGCAAGGATTTGATAAAACTACAGATCGCAGCTGCCCCGATTTTTGGAAACCAAAAGTTAGGAGGAAAATAAGGCTGCCACTGGTCTAAAAATCCCTATTTTACACCCTCTATGTTGATATCTATCCCTTCGGCAGGGGTAGGCAACCTCGGCCCTCCAGCTGTAGTGAAACTACAAATCCCGTCATGCCTGTGATTATCGGGGTCTTGCAATGTCTCATGGAACTTGTAGTTTCAAAACAGCTGGAGGGCCAAGGTTGCCTACCACATACCCTATGGTGTAATGAAGTGCAAATAATGCAATACAGTGCAAAAGTGCTCAAAATGAATGACAATATGTGACGTATGGAATAAATCTCATGGTATAAAAACATTAGAAAAATAGTCCATTATTATAGTGATCCAAAAAAAATATAAAAATAAAATAAAATTAAGTGATAATGAAAGTTCATTGATGCAAAAAAAGGTCATTTCTTACATGTTGATCAAATGTGTGATCCTCCACCAGTCGTACTAAACAAACTCCAGTGGCCTTTAATGGCCGTTTAAAATTATAAATCAGCAACTGCGCCTTTTAGGCAATCAATGCTTTAATCCACAACGCTGTTTAGGCTGCAAGCTGTCCTCTCCAGATCCCATATTCACGACCCACGTTATATATATAGTTATAGATATAGATATACAGTTGTGCTCATAAGTTTACATACCCTGGCAGAATTTGATTTCTTGGCCATTTTTCAGAGAATATGAATAACACAAACTTTTCTTTCACTTATGGTTAGTGTTTGGCTAAAGCCATTTATTATCAATCAACTGTGTTTACTCTTTTTAAATCCTAATCACAACAGAAACTACCCAAATGACCCTGATCAAAAGTTTACATACCCTAGTTCTTAATAATGTGTATTGCCCCCTTAACATCAATGACGGCTTGAAGTCTTTTGTGGTATTTGTGGATGAGGCTCTTTATCTTCTCAGATGGTAAAGCTGCCCATTCCTCTTGGCAAAAAGCCTCCAGTTCCTGTAAATTCTTGGGCTGTCTTGCATGAACTGCATGTGGAGATCTCCCCAGAGTGGCTCAATGATATTGAGGTCAGGAGACTGAGATGGCCACTCCAGAACCTTCACTTTATTCTGCTGTAGCCAATGACAGGTAGACTTGGCCTTGTGTTTTGGATCATTGTCATGTTGGACTGTCCGAGTACGTCCTATGCGCAGCTTCCTGGCTGATGAATGCAAATGTTCCTCCAGTATTTGAGAACATACTGCATTCATCTTGCCATCAATTTTGATCAAATTTCCTGTGCCTTTTGTAGCTCACACATCAGCGATCCACCTCCGTGTTTCACAGTAGGAATGGTGTACCTTTCATCATAGGCCTTGTTGATTCCTCTCCAAATGTAGCGTTTATGGTTTTGGCCAAAAAGCTCAATTTTGGTCTTATCACTCCCAATGACTTTTTGTGCCAGAAGGTTTGAGGCTTGTCTCTGTGCTGTTTGGTGTATTGTAAGTGTGATACTTTGTGGCATTTGCGTAGTAATGGCTTTCTTCTGGCGACTCGACCATGCATCCCATCTCTCTTCAAGTGCCTCTTTATTGTGCATCTTGAAACAGCCACACCACATGTTTTCAGAGAGTCCTGTATTTCACCTGAAGTTATTTGTTTTGTTTGCATCCTGAACAATTTTCCTGGCAATTGTGGCTGAAATTTTAGTTGGTCTATCTGACCGTGGTTTGGTTTCAACAGAACCCCTCATTTTCTACTTCTTGATTAGAGTTTGAACACTGCTGACTGGCATTCTCAATTCCTTGGATATCTTTTTATATCCCTTTCCTGTTTTTTATAGAGTTCAACTGAATTTTCCCACAGATCCTTTGACAATTCTTTTGCTTTCCTCATGACTCAGAATCCTGAAACGTCAGTGCAGCACTGGATGAAAGATGCAAAAAAACTCAGCAACTCCAGAAACTCATTGACCTTTTTACACACTTAAACACATGCACACACATTACAAGCAAACATATCACAGGTGAGGATGGTTGCCTTTGTGTCAACTTTGTGTGCATGTTATCAGGCCCAAATCACCAGAGTATGTAAACTTTTGATCAGGGTCGTTTGCTCTTTTTAAATCATAAAAACAGAAACCAAACACAGTTGATGATAAATGGCTAACCACAAGTGAAAAATGTTTTGTGTTCATATTCTTTGAAAAATGGCCAAGAAATCAAAAATTCTACCAGGGTATGTAAACTTATCAGCACAACTGTATGTGCTCTTCATGTATTAAGAAATGGTAAATACTAGTGCGCAAACTAAAAAGATGAATAAAACAAGGTAAAAAATATATCAAGGTGGGGGCGCATGCGCGAGGCTTAACATGGAGGACGCTTCCTCTTAGAGCTCCGCACTCCCCGCCGCAGACTCGAGACCCTACACCGCTCTCGGACCGTCTAGACGCTCCAGCTATCAAGCGATCCTCTCCCGCAAGTCCCGAGATACAATCGGGATGGTTTTAACGGGACACAGGGGCAAAAACAAGTCCAAACCGATTAAGGAGGCCCTGGCCCGCGCCTCATCCAAGATGGCGGCGAAAGCTCTCGCCGCACAACACGCTGCATCTCCAGCCAGATCTGATCGAGCGTACAGCGAGGAGGATGAGGACACACATCCAGCATACAGCGGTTCTCCCACCCCCTCACAACCAGGTATGTCACAGCCTGACTTTTTGAAACACATGGAAAAGATGCTTAATAAGGCCCTGAAAGTCACCTCCGACCAAATCACTAACAGACTATCACGTGAGATAAGGGAACTAGGACAGCGCACTGCAGATTTGGAAACAAGGGTAGATGACATAGAGCTTACTCTCCAAGAGCATGCCCAGGAACAGGCAGCCCTCCGCGAAGAAAATGCCACATTACTTTCACGTCTGGAAGACGCAGAAAACCGTTCGCGTAGGTCCAACTTGCGCCTCAGGGGTATCCCTGAAGTGGTTGAGGACATACAATCTTTCGCCACAGCTCTCTTCCAAGAACTCTGCCCTTCTATTCCCATCGAACGTCTAGAATTCGATAGAATTCACAGAGCGCTTACTCGTCGCCAGCAAGACGGCCCTCCACGAGATATAATAATTAAATTACACTTTTTCCGCACTAAGGAACAACTCCTCACTGCTGCTCGTAACAAGGACGCTCTCCAGTTCCAAGACCATAATTACCAGCTTTTCTCTGATCTGGCACCCCTTACTATAGCTAAGCGACGAGCCATGAAACCACAACTACAAATTCTGATACAGCATCAAATAAAATACACCTGGCGTTTCCCTTTCTCCCTTCAATTCACATACCAGGGGCAGCAACACTCCTCCACCACTCCAGAATCGCTGCAACACCTCCTTGAAACGCTTCACCTGTCCTCTCCTCAACACCAATCTGAGACTGCTTTACCACGCACCCCAGCACGCTCATCATATCACCCTTATACCACCACACCGAAGCAGAACCAGCAAGGCCCATCCTCGATTCGCAAAGGAACTCCATCTCGCCAAGCAAACCTGTTTGACCCAAAGTCTCATACATCACGTTGATTGATTTTTGACTAATCTCGGATCATCTTTCACACCACAAGTGAACTTCTGGTCATATTGGTACTAATATATTGACCGGACACAGATGTGGTTTTACCTTATTAGGTGATCTTATACCTGTGAGAACTCTTGCCAATCTGAGACGCTTTGAATACGCCCCCCTTACTTTTACTTTTACTTTTATATACTCTTTATTATTTTTCATATTTTTGCAAATTTTTTTTTTTTTTTTTTTTTTTTTTTTTTTTTTTCTTTTTTTATCAAAACCTTGGGATATATCCTTTTTAATATACCCCACTCAATTTTGTTTTCCCCCCCCTCCCCTCTTTTGGTTTGCACATCCCATTCCCTGTAATCTTAGGCACTGGTGTTCTTAACCTTTAAATGTTGTATTATACCTTGCTTATTATTTATTTTTTCCTTATCTTTTAGATAGGATTTAGGAGGTGATAGCTACTGAAACTTAGAGAATTTAAAGAATTTTGATAAGAGGTCCTCCTCTACATTTCTGCAAAAGTACTGGTAATTTTCAGTTTAACGGTGCCATCTCTGCCCCTTTTACTTTCCTCCCCTCTTCCCTTTCCCTGCTTCCCTTTCCCCTTTAATTTTTTTTTTTTTTTTTTTTTTTTTTCCTCCCCCTCTTCCCCCCCCCCACCCATTCCCCCCCCTCCCCTCATGTCTCTGCCTTTTTACCAAAATTGCGACATTGAGTTCTCCCACTAAGTGGGTACGTTACCTAAATGTTATATTTGTTCTCTTTATATATACCGGTAATTCTCTAATACGAGCTGTTTGGACTGTTTGAGATTTATGTTGTTTCTATTTTTTCCCCAGTCTGCGGTGGGGAACTGTCACTGCTCCCCCCTACAAGATGCACGTGCTTCCGGCCCAGCCGGCTGGTTTGGGAGTACGGACATCTACCTGTTGTACTGAGAAGTCCAACACACCAAGTGTTTTGACACTTACCTTCTCCTTCTACAAAACTTTCTCTCTGTTTCTTATTTTCTTTCTCTCTTCTTTTCTTCACTTTTCTCTCCACCTCTCCTTTCCTGATTGTTTCTCACTGGGTCGGGGGGATTGCACGATCCATACATATCTTCCCAGTAGTTGTCCTCCCAAATTGCTTAAATGGCCCCTTTGAACATACTTTCCCTTAACGTAAAGGGACTTAGCTCTCCTAACAAGAGGGTTAAGGCCTTCCGTACTTTTGCATCCCTGAAAGCTAGTATTATAGCTCTACAAGAAACTCACTTTTCTAATCAAGCAACACCTAAATATTTTAGCTCCAAATACCCCCAAGTGTTTACTGCATCTGCAGCTACTAAGCAACGGGGTGTCCTTGTTGCGTTCCACCACACACTTCCGTTTATCTTAACTAATGAAATTAAAGATCCTGAAGGCCGTTATATTTTAGTTGGGCATGTACAAGATGTGACAACTACTGTTGTCTCTTATTATGCCCCTAATGCTAATCCCAACCCCTTTTTCTCTCACCTCCTACAAATTATACGAACACATTGTAAAGGTACCCTCTTTCTATGCGGCGACTCAAATCAAGTACTACACCCACACCTAGACAAATCTCCCTACGCCCCAGAACAATATTCCCCTTCTCTATCTTTTCGCAAACTGTTCCAACAAGCCTCCCTACTAGATACTTGGAGAGAATGCAATCCAGCTAAGAAAAACTATACCTTCTACTCCTACCCACATAAATCCTTCTCAAGGATTGACCATATTTTTATACCAGTTTCATCCTCCCCAACCCTGCTCCATTCAAACATACATCCAATCACTTGGTCAGACCACTGCGCAGTAGTAACAACAGTCTCCTCCCTGATCCCCCAATCTAAAGACCGTACATGGTGCATTAATGAGGCGCATTTGACCAATCAATCCTATTGTTTTGACATACAACTAGCCCTTAAAGAATACATACAACATAATGCCACACCCGGCATCTCGCCTATCCTGTTATGGGAAGCCCACAAACCCGTGATTAGAGGGACTTGTATATCTACATCCACCCATCTCAAAAGAGATAAAAAACTTAAAACACAACAACTAGAAGCTGAATATCATCGTCTCTTCCTCCAATTCCAATCCACCCCAACTGAACCCCATAGGATCTTACTTGAAAAAACGAAAACTGAGCTAGATTTAATCTTAGCAGAATCAGCAGATAAAACCATTCGAAGATTCAACCATACAATATACACAAAAGCCAATAAACCTGATTCCTTCCTGGCACTAAGACTTCGCCGACCGGAAAGGGCGCATAATCCTATCAGACTCAAACTGGCCAAAGATAACTTCACGAGTAATCCTGTTAAAGTTCTTGCAGAATTCCGTAAGAAGTTAGCTGAATTATATACCCCGACACGCACATTCTCGACAACGCAAGCGGAGTCACTATTTCAAAATATCACTCTACCAAATCTATCAGAGGCCCACAGAGAGTCTATGGAATGCCCCATTACGTCTGAGGAAGTCCTTCTTGCCATAAAATCTCTTAAACCCCATAAAAGACCAGGCCCCGAAGGTTTATCAAGCTCTTATTTTAAAAAATTTGCCCCCACTTTAGCCCCCCTTCTTACTAATACTTTTAACTCTCTCCTTAAACAATATTCCTTTGGTCGAGATACGTTGACAGCTATTATTTCCATGATACCCAAGCCTAACACAGACAACGCCTTATGGTCCAATTATAGGCCTATATCCTTACTTAACTTGGATATAAAGATATTAGCCAAGATTATGGCAATACGCCTCAATCCAATTATAGGTAGCCTAATTCACAAAGACCAAGTTGGCTTCATACCTAAACGTCAAGCCAGTGACAATATTCGACGCGTCATTCTGCTCCAACACCTAGCCCGAACACGCCAGATCCCCATGCACCTACTCTCTCTTGATATTCGTAAGGCGTTCGACACAGTCTTATGGCCCTATATTAACTATGTACTCCAGAGATGGGGATTTGGACCAAATTTTTTGCAATGGGTTAACTCCCTATATCATCAACCACAAGCTTATGTCAAATACTCAGGATACCGTTCGGACTGTTTCCAAATTTTACGAGGTACTAGACAAGGATGCCCCCTCTCTCCCCTTATATTCGCACTGGCGATAGAACCCCTTGCAGCCCTCATAAGGGCAAACCCAAATATCAAAGGCCTTGATATAGCTTCTACATCACATAAGTTATGCTTATTTGCAGATGACGCGCTGCTATTTGTCACATCACCTAGAACTACACTCCCCAACCTACTTCATCTCCTTGACAAATTTGCCCGAATATCAGGCCTGGAAGTTAATCAGTCTAAATCAAAAGCTCTCAACGTATCCATACCACAACCTGAATTGGTACACATAAAGGAATTCTTCCCTTTCATTTGGGCCCCAGCCTCTATTCCTTATCTTGGTATTAAACTAACCAGTGACCCAGACCAGCTTTTTAAAACCAACTATCTCCCCATGTTAAAACACCTAACAGCCTTATTGGAAGCGTGGCGCCCAATATGTACCTCTTGGCTAGGCCGGATAGCGGCTGTAAAGATGTCCCTACTTCCAAAACTGCTTTACCTATATAGAGTCCTTCCAATCCCAATCCCCCCATATTACCATCGAATCATTCAAACGCGAGTATCCAAATACATATGGGGCCCAATTAGACCCAGAGTCTCCAAAACAGTACTCCTCCGTAGTAAAACCAAAGGCGGGTTGGGTCTACCTAATTTCATGGGATATTATCACGCCGCCCAACTGGCCCAGATTACTTTATTTCATGCACAGAATGAGATACCACTTTGGGTCAGTTTGGAAGCTATTGATCTACACCCGCTCAACATATCTAACCTACTATGGTTGCCCCCCACAACTCGTGGCCCAATTAGTAACCCCATAACGGGACATTCTCTTAAGCTGTGGGACAAACTCCGAGGTCCCTTTAAATTACAATCCCCACACTCCCCACTTCTTTCTTTTCTAGATCATCCGAACTTCTACCCAGCCCAAGTCAGTCCGAACTCATTTCAAATCTGGCACAGGGCAGGATTATGTCGCATACGCGATTTTGTCTCAGGATCAGGTATAAAGACGTTTGCCTCTCTACAAAACCTAACTGATATTCCCAACACAGAAATCTTTCGATTCTTACAGATATCCCATTTTATCCGAACGACGATTGGTACACATACGTCACTAGACGACTTATCTCTTTTTGAAGGAATTTGCAACTCTGACCCTCACGCCCCTGGTCTAATATCTCTTTTATATGCTCACCTGACCTCTCCCCCAAACAACCTCCCTCCATATACTGCACAGTGGTCTGCGGATTTTGCATTACACCTTGATACAGAGGACTGGTCTGACATTTGGTCCAATACGAAAATATCCTCTCAAAACATAATTGCACAAGAGGCAAATTATAAAGTACTTATGAGATGGTATCTGGTTCCTGCCAGGATTGCCAAATTTCTCCCAAATTACTCAGCCAAATGTTTCCGTGGCTGTAACGAGCAAGGAACCCACGCGCATATATGGTGGTCATGCTCTATAGCACAGGAATTTTGGGCTGCGATCTTTCAAATAGCCTCTACCTTATTTCAACATCCAATTGAACCAGATCCAGCTATAGCGTTGCTGAACCTAATCCCCTCGGACTTCACCAGATCTCAGACCCGCCTCCTTCTTCAGCTCACAACAGCAGCTAAACAGACGATAGCTAGGGCCTGGAAAACCCCGAAACTCTCCCTAGCTGAGGCCAAAAATAGGGTCACCCAGGCTATGATCCATAGTAAAATAGAAGCCACGATACTTGATAGGATCCCTCAACATCTGAAAATTTGGAATCCCTGGACTGAACATTTTCTCCCCCCAGACTTTGATAAGAACCTCCTTAACCCCTAATGACCTAATATCACAATAGATGGACCTGGTGGTGAGCCAGACTCTCGTGCGCTCCCCCCGACCCCCCCTCCTCCCTCTCTCTATCCTTCTCTAATCCTTCTCTATCTTCCCTATCCTTCTTTTCTTTCCGATTTCCCTCTCTTTACTCTCTCCTTCTTCTTGCGCTCTTTTTACAGGTAACTTTATTGAAGACTATATAAAGTCTACCAACTTTGAGCCTTTATATGTTCGCAGACTTACTATCCATATTTAAATGCTATCACCTTACTCTTGACATTAATCTTACTATTTTATTTTTTTTTTATTTTTCTTGATATAAACCCTGTTTTGTCATCTAGACGTAATAGGAAACCGTTATATTTTGTTCTCACTCAACTCTGTGAAAAACTTGTCACTGGACCGTACCGTATAATTTATTCCTGAAAATTGTTATAACACAATCCCCACTAGGGTATTTATGTATAATGACAATTCCAACTATGTGACATATGTATTGCCTGTTAAACCTTATGTCTTACTCTCAATAAAAAAGTTTGAAAAGAAAAGAAAAATATATCAAGGTAAAAAATAGTAGCTACCAGCATAAAAGTGTTCACACACCAATCAAAGACAAATAGGGCAATAAAATATGTGGCGCTTAACTACATAATAAAAAAACTAAATATGTAAAGACAAGGGACTCCAAGTATTAATTCTGTCTAAGCAATTACCCGTATTTATCGGCGTATAACACGCACATTCATTTTAAGAGGGAAGTTTCAGGAAAAAAACTTACATTTTAAATAAGGAACTTTTGAAGCAAAATAAGGGTCAGTGCCCATCTGCAGCCTCACCATTGCCATCAATGCAGCCTGATCAATGCCCATCTGCAGCCTCACAAGTGCCATCAATGCAGCCTCATTAGTCCACATCAATGCAGCCCCATCAATGCAGCAGCCTCACCATTGCCATCAATGCAGCAGCCTCACCACTGCCATCAATGCAGCAGCCTCACCACTGCCATCAATGCAGCAGCCTCACCACTGCCATCAATGCAGCAGCCTCACCACTGCCATCAATGCAGCAGCCTCACCACTGCCATCAATGCAGCAGCCTCACCACTGCCATCAATGCAGCAGCCTCACCACTGCCATCAATGCAGCAGCCTCACCACTGCCATCAGTGCAGCCTGATCGATGCCCATCTGCAGCCTAGAGGGGACAGGGAGGGGGGCGGGACGAGCGCCGACAGATTACATACAGTGAGAATCTCCTATGATAGACAGAACACTGGTCCAATGGCGGCCCAGGAGACGGGACTTTCTATTACAGAGGCCGCCAAGTAAACAGGAGATTCTCACTGCATGTAATCTGACGGCGCTCGTCCTGCCCCCCTCCCTGTCCCCTCCGAGGCAGCTAAAATTTAAGTATTGGCGTATAACACGCTATTTGCACCCGATTTTTCATGGTGAAAAAGTGAGTGTTATACGCCAATAAATACAGTAATCTTCCACTATATTGTACAACCAAAGGTCACAAAAAAACAGTATTGCATCAAAAAATGAATCACTTTCAAGCTGAGGTTAAGCCTCTAAATAATAATTTATCAAAGAGAAATGTTTCCAATCAGTAAATGTTTCTCAATAATGGTGAATGAAGGGGAACATAATAAAAAGTAAATACACATGTGTAGCGAGAACAACACAAAACAAATTAGACATAACAAGTCAATCATCTTCTAAAAATGTGTCAAGGTAACCAAATCCACCCATAGTGCAACATAAATAACGATTTAACTATTCAAAATGTACCGCTCCAACAATGATGCATCAAAATAAATAACGAGAAAAAGAACAATTTCCTCAAAAGGTAGGTAAGTGCAAATAAAAACAGTGCAGCATCAATGAGGTCTATACATAAATAATAAGATATGTGTAGCAAGTGAAGCACAGCAAATGAGTGCAGCATCAGTTAGAGCTTAATTAGAAAAAACAACCTGACAAGCAACTCTTCAAACAGGTGTGTATACGATAATAATGTGAATGAAAATAATATACAATTAATAGTCCCAAAAAAGTCCCATACATAATCAGATCCCCATCGTGACAATTAAATTGGAAAAAAGGTGTCAAAAAAAGTTCCTCCAGGAGTGACCAGTGGTGAATAAAGATAAAATAAAAGTGATGGTTCCCCCAGCCTCTCGCCTCACGGCTGAACGACAACAGCCCAGCAAGCTAATAAAGATGACACAGGCAGGTTCCCGATCTCCCTGATGACAGATCCCCAAAGGGTCTCCAGACTTCTGCTTCCAGATGACTCAAGTGAACTCAGCCCAAAAAATAAAGAGGGAAGGACTCCATGGTGTAATAAGGTTATGAACAATTTTATTACAGCCTTTATTCCCACTTACATAATCAAACTCAACAGCAAACGACAAACTTCAGCTGTTCACTGCTCACCGATCCCGGCCGTGATCGGGAAGCCGAGTGCAGCCGAACGACCCGGCTCTCTCCTCCCTGATGCGTTGCGTGACTGTCACGTCACTTTTTCAAAGGGGATACCCTTTGAAAAAGTGACGTGACAGTCACGCAAAAAAGGCTGTAATAAAATTGTTCATAACCTTATTACACCATGAAGTCCTTCCCTCTTTATTTTTTGGGCTGAGTTCACTTGAGTCATCTGGAAGCAGAAGTCTGGAGACCCTTTTGGGGATCTGTCATCAGGGAGATCGGGAACCTGCCTGTGTCATCTTTATTAGCTTGCTGGGCTGTTGTCGTTCAGCCGTGAGGTGAGAGGCTGGGGGAACCATCACTTTTATTTTATCTTTATTCACCACTGGTCACTCTTGGAGGAACTTTTTTTGATACCTTTTTTCCAATGTAATTGTCACGATGGGGCTCTGATTATGTATGGGACTTTTTTGGGACTATTAATTGTATATTATTTTCATTCACATTATTATTGTATACACACCTGTTTGAAGAGTTGCTTGTCAGGTTATGTTTTTTCTAATTAAGCTCTAACTGATGCTGCACTCATTTGCTGTGCTTCACTTGCTACACATATCTTATTATTTATTTATAGAACTCATTGATGCTGCACTGTTTTTATTTGCACTTACTTACCTTTTTGAGGAAATTTGTTTTTTGTTTTTTTTTTTTTCTCGTTATTTATTTTGATGCATCATTGTTGGAGCGGTACATTTTGAATAGTTAAATCATTATTTATGTTGTGCTATGGGTGGATGTGGTTACCTTGACACATTTTTAGATGATAACTGATTTGTTTTGTGTTGTTCTCGCTACACATGTGTATTTACTTTTTATTATTATGTTCCCCTTCATCCACCATTATTGAGAAACATTTACTGATTGGAAACATTTCTCTTTGATAAATTATTATTTAGAGGCTTCACCTCAGCTTGAAAGTGATTCGTTTTTTGTGACCTTTGGTTGAACAATATAGTGGAAGATTAATTGCTTAGACATAATTAATACTTGGAGTCCCTTGTCTTGGATCCTCCTGGTATGGTTGAGAGTTTTACATATTTAGTTTTTTCAGTGCTTTTATTATGTAGTTAAGCTCTTCATGTATTCCCAATCGTCTCCGGCCTCTGAACTCAAACGCGAGCCGTGAGTCCGATCCTTGTTGGTGTGTGCTGGATCGAGGTGGGGGGGCTCGGGTAAGTATGAGGGGAGCTGCTGCACACAGAAGGTTTTTTTTTTTTTTAATTTTTTTTCTTATCTTAATTCTTAGAAATCAAGATAAAAGAAAACAACCCTGCCTTTAGCACCACTTTTAAAAAGTCATGGTCCACTTTAACTATTCAGGAAGATTCTGTTTGGGGACATATTCTCACCACATATGGACAGATTAAGTACAAATTAGGTCTTGGCTGTCCAAATTTTACCAATAATCGCCCATGGGCACCTCACACATGATGTAATTATTAGGAGAGAGCTTGTGATGTCTGACCTCAGAAGTAGGTGAGTAATCATTGGATTGGTAAGCAGAGTTGTACCCTTTAAATACACTGGCCCTGTAACAGAATGATTGTGTAGATGAAATATTTGTGGCATGATTGTCTAATACTCCTTTTCCTGTTTTAACAGTCAAAAGACAAAATGATGAGAGGATCACGGAGAGGCTGTGTCCGTCTTAGGGTAAGTACAGGTTATTAATTGTTTCAGTCAATTGTGTGTGTGTGTGTGTGTTTGTGTGTGGTGTGTTTTTTTTTTTCTTGTATGATTGCACATTGTCCAAATAAGTGTACGGTCCCATGTCTGCTAAAGCGCTTATATTGCTGTGTGTGGCTGACCTATTCATTCCGGGACATAGAAGGGACTTTAGGGTTTGATCAAACTGAGTGGAACATCGGATCCAACAGGCTTTGTATAATAACTTTTATGGGCATCATTTTTTTTTTTTTTTTCTATCAAATGGCAAATCAATAAACAAAGAGTAGAGACTGTCAAATACATTTTAATTTGATTTATTATATTTTTTGAAATCCTTGTTTTTTTTTTTTTATTATCCTGCTTTAAATCTATGCTTTCTGTGGTTCTGTAGATTTTCCTAACCCCCCCCCCCCCCACCAAAAAGTCTGCCAGGCTCCACCTGTAAATTTCCTGGCTGTGTATTCTTCATTGAAGCTGGTGAAAACCCCTGTGTTTATTTTTCTTGGGAGGGTGCATGTGATCAGCACAGGGCCAAACAGCACTGTCCAGACAGTGGGTCAGGGGTCTTGCAGTCTCATAAGACAGTCAGAAAACTCCTCCTACAAGCTGTAACCAGTGCTCGACCGGACACTGATAGAAATCGCAAGACTGCTACATACTGCTTAGGAGAAAAGGTATTTAGCAGTTTACTAAAATAATTGCATTTCCATGTTCTGTGTACTGTGGGAGACCAGTTATAGTGAATGCAGGGTCCTGGGTTTAGTAACACTTTTTAATTAAACGAGCTGAGGTTAGAAGCTGATTGGTTTCTATGCAGAAGTGGGCCTAACTTTACACTCTTCAGCTTTAGTAAATAATCCCCACAGTGACCTTTCCTAGTAGTTTTATTGGTTGACGTGCGATCGCTGGGGAAAAAGTACTAAACTCAATATTTATTTTTTTTTTTTCAGCGCACACCGCCTACATACCACTGTATAGCGCAGTGGTATGAACTGTCCACATCGGAGACTAGGCATTTTGCCTTGTTTTGTGGTGGGACTGTGCTGGAATAGCCACCCAATGCAGTCGCACCACAGCATCTGGTGGGAATGTATCCTAAAGGTATAACTGTATGCACCAAATATTAATGTGCCTTCTATCCTCTACCTCCTACCTTGGCCTAAGACTGAGAAAAACAAATCACTGCTAAGGAGAGAAGATGCTGAAGCTGTGTGGGAATGGGAAACCGGGAGTGTTGACGGCATGTCCTCAAGCTTCACCCCTCGTGGTTATGTTAGCAGCAGGTCATCAAAGAGTGTATGCAGAAACTTCAGCTTTAAATAAAACGTTAAAATAGGATTTGGCATAGCTTTGACCTTCTACCATATTTATTTTTTTTTAAGTGGGGGGCGGGTAAATAAGGAAGCTATATAGTACAATTGAAAAATGCAAGTCCCTGTATGATTGTGTTTGCTGGAACATATAAATATGAAAGGAAACCTGTCATGAGCGTGACATGAAAGCTGCCATTGCTGACCGATGTCCTGCTGACTCCTTCACATCAATACTTACAATCATTGACCTGGGACCCTTCTGCAAAACTGCCTCTCGACTTTAATAATCTACATTCTTTTCCTGTAGCAGTGTACTGAGGACAGACCGTCAACTAGCATTGTCAGGAGGTCAGCAGTGGCATTCTCCATAATAAGATTTCTTTGACCCAGGGGGTGGAGCCGGTGTGCAGCATGTGAGGACTGCAGGGCCAAAGCTCTCTCTGCAGGTTGTTGATTCTGCTGTGATCCTGTGAGCAAAACGCTAGAATTTTGACCTGGACTGCTGGGGTATATGTGCAGGATCCTGACAGGCACCTCTAGGTGTGGTGAAATATGGGCCACCCTGGCCCAAAATGCCGGGAGAACGGCTGGCCTGATTTTTGCCTGGGGTTCCCAAGATGGTGCCGGTGCACGGGAGGAGGAGGAGGAGGAGGAATTGCCACCGCTGCAGAGACATGTGGAGGCTGCTCAGCCAGTGTCTCCCCCACCGGATCCGGTGAGTCCCAGACCACAGAGGGATCACCTCAAACGCAGGGGGAGATCTTTAGATAGGCTGGATGCCCGAATGCACAGAGCTGGTAGGGAGGTGGAGGAGGAAGAGGAACCATCTCTTACACAGATTTTGGCAGCCATACAGGGCTGCCAGAACAAGTTAATTGATCGCTTTGGGGAACTTAAATTGGAATTCTCATTCATGAAACTAGACATGCAGAAGCTCTGAGAAAAGGCACAGGCTGCAGACCACTGGAGGAAACTGTCAGACCTATGGACACTGCTGTTCAGGTGGCAAAGAAAACCCTCTCTGAGCATACTTTAAAGATTGCCGATATGGAAGATTGCATGAGAAGGAATAATATAAGGTTGGTGGGGTTCCCTGAGGGAGCGGAGGGGAAACGCCCTGAGTTCTTAGAGGGGTGGCTCAAAGAGCACATGGTGCCTGGTACTTTTACTAACATGTTCGCCATAGAGCAGGCACAACACATCCCGGGTCGAGCAACACTGAAGGGAGCAATCCCCAGACCTATAATTGCAAAGATCCTGCATTTCTGTGACCGGGAGAATATTTTGAAAGGGGCCAGGACGGGGCCTGAATTGGAGTTCAATGGCTACCGGATTTCTGTATATCCTGATTTCTCCGCTGCCACCCAGAAACAAAGCCTCCTTTCAGCAGGTGAAGAAGCGACTTGGAGATCTGAATTTGACCTATAGTGTGCTGTACCCAGACAAATTTTGCAATGTGGATAAAGGAAAGGTATATGTCTTCACAACTCCTACTGAGGCCTCAGGATGGTTGGATGCCCGGGGTCGCCGAGGGGTGGGAGCTCTCAAGGTCCCCACCCCCCCCCTCCAGGATCCTTTGAAATTGTAGCTGGAATCCTGGGGGAGGTGTTAGTGCCTGATCTGTGGTGTGTGTTTTTTTTTTTTTTTTTTTTCTGGGATGATGCCCTGCCCTGGAACTCTGCTGTGTGCCCTATTTCCCTGGCAGTCCAGGGGATTGACTGTTACTATGATGCTGTATCTATGTGTTTTTCGTATTGCTCAAGATAGTCCACAGGCTCCCACTATTCAGTAGGCTGTTTTGTGTACTGCAAAAAGTTTTTTTTTTTTTTTTTTTCTTCGTCAGTTTTATTTTTCTTGTGACTTGTTTCTCAAGGTGCTGGAGCCTGTGAGACTAATCTAAGGCTACTTTCACACTGAGGCACTACAGCGCTAAAAATAGCACCTGTAAAGAGCCTCTCCTGTCTCTCCAGTGTGAAAGCTTAAGTGCTTTCACACTGGAGCGGTGCGCTTGCAGGACGGTAAAAAAAAATCCTGCAAGCAGCATCTTTGCAGCGGTGTATACACTGCTCCTAAAGCACACTTGCCCATTGAAATCAATGGGGCAGCGCCGCCAAAGCGGTTTTAACCCTTTTTCAGCTGCTAGCGAGTATTAAAAGCACCTTGCTAGCGGCCGAATAGTGCCGCTAAAACGATGGTAAAGCGCCGCTAAAAATATGGGCGCTTTACCGCCGATGCCCGCCCCAGTGTGAAAGTAGCCTAAGCCTCGAATCCGTTTACCCTTTCTTTGGTTAAAGGCTATGGGATCAAAATGCCTGGGAAGTTGGGGCTGGGTGCGGGGAGGGGGGTGGGGGACATATGGGTGTTTTTGTGTTGTTAAGACAATTTTTTATTTTTATTTTTTCCTCTTTCTGGCCTGGACTCTTTCTAATCAGCGGGTGTGCGATTATATTTTCTCCTGTTAAACAGCTGCTGCTCTATTTCTAGGGGGGGAGGGAGCTCTGGAACCCTGAACCTTTGGCTCCCCTCTTCGCAGGGGAGGGTATGTACGGGTAGGGTATCGGGAACGTTTAGGACTTAATTCTAAATTTAAACGTTCTTTGGTATTTGATTACATTAAACAGTATAAACCACATTTGATCCTATTGCAAGAGACTCATTTGCAGGGCGTCAGGTTTCTTTCTCTAAAAAGGGCTTATGTTGCTGGAGTGTACCATGCAAGCTTTTCTTCTTATGCTAGGGGAGTCTCTACCCTGGTCACAAAATCCTGTGCCCATTTTTCATCTTTATTCATGCGATTTAGAACTGATATTAAGGGCAGATATGTTATTCTGGTGGTGAAAGTATTGAATAAGTTCCTGACATTTGTTAACCTGTACATACCTCCTCTCTTCTTGATGTCTCATTTAGATGACATGCTGCAGGCTACTTATGATATAGCGGAAGGGAGGATTTTCATTTTGGGGCATTTGAATGCAGTGGCGGACTCAGCCATGGATAAGCTGGGTGCGCCACCTGGAGCTCCAGCCCCCCCTGGCAGGATGGCTGTCTACGTATAGATTCCGTGATGTTTGGCATTTTTTAAATATCCAGCTGCTAAGGAATATTCCTTCTACTCTGAAACGCATAACGCTATCTAGAATAGACTCCATCCTTGCCGAGGGGGAGGGCCTGGAAATGGTCAGGGAGGTGAGGTGACCTATCTCCCTAGAGCACATTCTGACCATTCTCCTATATTACTGGATCTTAGCTTAGGGCCAAAACCAGAGATCTGTCATTGGCGGATGGAAGCTAGTTGGTTACAGGAGGAATACGTTAAAATTAAGTGTAATGACGCTATTAAGCTTTTCTGGACTGAAAACGGGGATGCTGGGTCAGATCTCCTTCAGTAGGAGGCTTTTAAAGCCACTCTGAGGGTCTTTATACCCGAGGTGAGCGGTTTTAAAAAAACAGTTGTCCTCTACAATACTGGACAGGGAAAAAGAGAAGAATTTCTAGTGGAAGCAGAGTACGTTAGGGAGCCAATGAGGGAGGGATTAAGGACTTTGCAGGAAAAAAACTAGGGTGTATCGTGTTGCACTGACGGACCAGACCACTAAGCTCCGACTTGCGCAGCGGAGGAGCATCTTTGAGTTTGATGACAAAAATAGCAGACTTCTGGCGTACTAGGCAAAACTGGAATATGTACCTGTATACATAATTAGTGTGTATGACAGGCACAGAAATAAGGTGTGTGACTCAGCTGACATTCTGCAAGTCTTTACCCACTTTTACAAGGAGCTCTATAAGTCGTGCGCCCCTGCTGAGGGGGATGCTCTGGCTAGCTATCTAGACAATATAGATTTACCTGTGCAAACAAATGAAGACCGTGCTGCTTTAGAAGCAGATATCACAGTGGAGGAAGTAGAGAGGGCAATCTCCTTTTGCTCCTCGGAAGTCACCAGGTCTGCATGGTCTCCCTTCGGAGTGGTGTCACACATTTGGGAGTAGTCTGGCACGTCGCCTGCTATGAGTGTTTGTTGGGGCCAGATCGGATGGTAGGCTGCCACCCTCTGAGAGAAGCCCTGGTGGTTTTGATTCACAAAGGGGGGGAAAAGATCCTCGGGAATGTGACTCCTACCGTCTGATCTCGTTGATGAACATAGACACAAAAATTCTAGCAAAAATTATTGCAGCCAGACTGCAAATGGTTATTCTAAAGTTAGTTAATGAGGATCACACGGGTTTTATCCAGGGGAGGTGTGCTCAGATGAATGTCAAACTATTCGTGAACCTACAAACTCACCATGACAACTCTGGGACAAGAGTGGTGGCCTCTGGACACCAAGAAGGCTTTTGATTCGGTAGAGTGGAATTGTTCCGCCTCCTGGAAACTTTTGGCTTTGGGCCCATATTTATTTCATGGGTGAGATTGCTGTATACAGAGCCGTTAGACTGCAGGTTAATGGAATTATATCAGAGCCCTTTCCTGTTTTCCGTTGGACTAGACAGGGATGCCTGCTGTCTCCCCTCCTGTTCGCCCTGGTCATAGAATTCCTGGCGGCTAAACTAAGAAGTAGTGCTAGCATGTCTGGACTTTGGGTGGGACGACTGAAGGAGCGTGTCTCTCTATGCTGATGACATGCTCCTGTATCTGCAGGATCCGGGTTCCTCACTCTCTGTAGCTTTTGGTCTGATCCAGGAGTTTGGAGATTATTCTGGTTTCCGAATTAACTGGTCTAAATCATCCCTATTTCCCATTGATGAGGCAGTGACGGTCCCTTTGGATTGCCCCATCCCTCTATCCAAAACATTCAAATACTTGGGGGTTGTGGTCCAGCTCCCTATCTCTAGGTTCCTGGACCTTAATTTGAGGCTGCTTATAGAGTACAGAAATGGCAGAATTTACGGTGATGGATCGCATAAACTTCTTTAAACTGAATCTTTCTTCCTAAATTTCTGTATATTCTCTCGAATTCTCCTGTTTGTTTCGATTCAAACTGTTTAAGAGCATAGACTCCATTGTAGTGGGATTTTTTTTGTGGGGGTCCCGTGCCCAAGGAGTTTCTTTTGGCTGTGCTTAAAGGGGTTGTAAAGGTTCGTGTTTTTTCACCTTAATGCATCTTATGCATTAAGGTGAAAAAACACAATTCAGTGACCGACCTTCCAGCCCCCGTTTTTTACTTACCTGAACCCTCGAACTTGACCCACGGGGACGCGCTCTCTCTCTCTCTGCCCGGGGTTCTCGGCTCTTGATTGGATAGATTTATTGCAGCGCAGCCATTGGCTCCCGCTGCTGTCAATAAAATCCAATGACGCGGGGGACGGGGCCGAGTCCTGCATTCGGCCTCTATGGACGCAAATGCTGGATTCGGGAGCGCGCCCGCAAGGTAACCCCCCCCGGGTTAGCGCTTCTCCGAGGGGGTTATCTGATGTGGGGAGGAGCCGTGAGAGCCACCAAGGGACCCCAGAAGAGCAGGTTCAGGGCCACTCTGTGCAAAACAAGCTGCACATTTTAAGCTACCCGTAGCAATGGGGGGGAGCTGGCCCTTCCTGATTTGCACTCCTATTTTTTTGCGTCTCAACTGACCTTTCTACACTGGCGATGTTTTCCCCAGGTTCCTAATGCCACTACTTTGCTGGAAGCGGCGGTCGCTACTTCCCAGGAAACTTTATTGCATATGATATTCAGGAGGGGGATCCCAGTTGGTAAGGTGGGTTCTGTTATGGCACTCCCTGGTAGGGTATTTCATCAATGTGCTCAGAGGATGGGTGATGAGCCCCTTTGGCTGTCCACTAATAGCCCTCTGTGGTGCAACAAATCACTAAAAGAGTTCTTTAAATTGGATAAACATATGAGCTAGATATGGCGTCAAGTATTTGCATCACATATATATCAGGGCAGTAGTTTGTCCTCCTCCTTTGAGCAGCTATGGGAGCAGTTTGGCATACCTAGGACTTGGCACTTCAGATATGCTCAGCTGCGTCATGCAGCTCTGACAGTTTGGGGGGGGGGGGGGAGTTAGGGTACAAAATACGGCTCTGGAAAAGGTCTTGATTGATTCTGATACAACTAAACGCATTTCCAGATACTATAGGGAAGTGGGCCCTGGGAACCCTGATTTAATTGCAAGGACTAGGTCTCGCTGGGTGGCTGTCATACCGGAGTTGTCTGAGTAGCTGTGGCAGGAGGTTTTAGATACATATCTTTTGTCTGTCATATCCTCCATGGATAGAATGATCCAGCTTAGATACTGCCACCAGATGCATTACACACCAGCCAGTTTCAAATGTGCAAAAGAGACTCTGCAGAGTGTCACAAATGTAAGGGGGCAGAGGGAACTTTTTATGCACACGGTCTGGGAAAATGCCCTAGGGTACGTCCCCTGTGGTCCAGGGTGACTGAATTCATCTTGGATCACTTTGCCCTTCCTAACATATGTTCTCTCTTGCGCTGCCTCCTGGGTGTTTTTGACCAAGAGGAGGTAAATGTACATACTAAGTTGTTCCTCAGACTTCTATACTTTTGGAGTGCAAAAACGTATTGCCCGGAGATGGATTTATGACGAACAACTGACATTAGGGATGTGGGTGAAGACGGTAACTGCTGATGTGATTTTATACCGGATGACGTAGGAGGCCAGGGTGGCTCCCAAGAAGTTCAGGAAGGTATGGTTTAGGTGGGTTGACTCAAAGAATATATTGGAGGAGGATGAGCATCAGAGCAGTGAACAAAGTTAAGAGCGAGAGCCAGGTGGGGAGGTTACACTGGAGGGTGAGAGTAGGAGTGTACTACACTAGAAATATGGAGATTAAGGGGGATTGGGGTGCTTGCTATCTATTTATTTTATTTCAGGTACTTATATAGTGCCGTCAATTTACGCAGCGCTTTACATATACATTGTACATTCACATCAGTCCCTACCCTCAAGAAGCTTACAATCTAAGGTCCCTAACTCACATTCATACATACTAGGGACAATTTAGACAGGATCCAATTAACCTACCAGCATGTCTTTGGAGTGTGGGAGGAAACCGGAGTACCCGGAGGAAACCCACGCAGGCACAGGGAGAACATGCAAACTCCAGGGAGGTAGTGTCATGGTTGGGATTCGAACCAGCGGCCCTTCTTACTGCTAGGCGAAAGTGCTACTCACTACACTACTGTGCCGCCCAATCTATTCCTTTTTAGTTATGGTCTGAATTTAGGGATTGAATTGTTTGTTGTTCAGGGGGTTTTTGTTTTTCTATTTGCTGTTTGGATTTCGTTAAACAAACAAAAAAAAAAAAGCGTAAATTCTGTATGGGGGGGGGGCGCTGTTGTTGGGATTAAGGAATGTATACTAAGAAAATGCTGGCGTTGATATCTTTGAAACACTGGGGATTTGTTGATACTGGTATGTATTACCTACCCAATGTTTTGTATTTAACAATTTTGTTATGCCAAATCAAAAAAATAAAATAAATCTGGTCTGAATTTTTGGCTGAATTTGCACCTGAAACGGACCAGAAGATGCACAGAACTCTTCTGCAATTCGGACCGCGGCCGTCCTGGAGGTGTGTGAACCGGCTCCATTGAGAGCCGGTCACACTCTCCTGCTATGTGAATTTGATGTGGAGAACCCACATCCAAGTCGCATCAGTATGAACCAAGCCTTAAACTTTGGCAATAAATACTGGAAGCCGATTAATTTTTATGCACAGCTGCACCAGATTTTGCATCCTTCAGTATTAGTAAATAACCCCCACTGTAATGTATTGTGTGCTGAACTGCTCTGAGGAAAAGACCCAGAGGAATAGTTTACTATTCCTGGAACTGACATAGCTGCTGACATGGCATCTGTTCCTATGGTTTAGGTAATCAATAGACCACTTTTATTTTTTTAAACAAAATCACTATTTTAGGTTTGGCGATCCTGTATCCAATGTCAGAAGATCACAGGCCAAAGACCAAATTGCTTATTTTCACTGCATCCATAAAAGTCTGCATGTTAAAAATGTAAAGTTAGATTCATCAGGCAGAATCCGGCGGTGAGACTGAAGGCGGCAATTTTGGGGTCGTACGCAGTGCTGAGCAATTCAGTATACCGGGGATTGAAAGCTCCTTATCTATTGACGAGGTCCATGAAGACAACTATTAGAGCATGGAGGGAGGCCAGGGCTATTTATGCTAAACCCAACTGCATCTCCCCACACACTCCACTGTGGGGAAATCCTACACTACGTCATCTCTGTGATATGCCAGATCCAGCACACTGGGCTAAAAGGGGGATCACTGCCCTCAAACATGTCATGGTAAATGGGGAAATTATGCCTTTTAATGAAATGAAGAGACAATACTCTATACTGGGCTCCTTTGAATTTCGATACTGCCAGCTGAGACATGCATTGAGGGCTCAGTTCTCAGACACACTAACTCTGGAGCCGGACTCAGTTGAGTGACTACTGATTTCGAGTGAGATGGGGAAACCCCTCTCCACGCTATATCTTTATCTCACGGTAGCCCATGACGTTAAACCCACACGCACAATGGATAAATGGAAGGAGGACATACCAGCTCTAGGGGAAGATGAATGGGAGGACTGTTTGTCCACCTTCATCCCCTCTATGATAGCTGCCGAAGACAGATTCCTTCAACTTAAATTTATACACAGGGCATACTTCACACCACACAGAATGGCAAGAATATATCCCAACCTAGACCCAAACTGCCCCAGATGCAGGACTGAGCAAGGGACCTTCTGGCATATGGTTTGGGTCTGCCCCAGGCTCCGATCATACTGGGAGGGAGTGGCGGAGAAACTTAGCGATATGGGGGGATCTAGGGTGCCACCGGAGCCCATGGTGCTTCTATTAAGTTACCTGGACGAGGTTGAGGGGGACAGATATACGAAACTCTGCATAACGTTCTCCCTCTTTTTTATGCTAGGAGAGAGATATTGTTGCATTGGAAATCAGCTGAACCCCCCACCTTCACATCATGGAAAAAGGCTATAAACTCAGTACTTCCCCTCTATAAACTCACATACGAGAGCAGACAATGCCCGGCTAAATTTGATAAGGTGTGGTCGGCGTGGGTGGACGCGCGGGGCTAGGGGACGGAGAGGAGGGGGACCAAGTGAGGGATTCTCCCCCTGTCTGGGGGTATTTCTGCCCCCCCCCCTCCCCCCGTGCTGGACAACACCGGACTATTCCACTGAAGAGATCACTGGTGAGGAATACACTTCTGTGTGAGGGGTTCTCATCCACTTAAGGGGGGAGAGTTTGTTTGCCATATAGAGCGATATGTTATTTGCAGTTTCTACCTAATCTGGTTTTTACTGGTAAAGGAATGTTAAGAAACGGCTGTATTGACCTTTAAGGTGCCAATCTCTGGTATGAACATACTAATTGACTATGTAGCAAAGGAATACTTGATTGTCGAATGCTGATTATATTGTAATGCTGATTTGTTCAATAAACTTTTCTGTTAAAAAAAAAAAGTTAGATTCATATTCTTGTTTTGTTTATAATTGTTGGAGGCTAATTCTAATATGTTGTATATCCAAAGTGATTAAATCCACAAAATCAAACCCTGTGCAAGTTGATTACGATTCAATAAACCTAATTGTGTAAAAATAGTCTTAAAGTGCTATTCTTAATGTGTGAGTTCATTAAGTATCCGTGATCCGTAGAAATCCTTATGTGACAGCTGATTTATTAAACTGAAGGTGTCCTCACACTTCCACTTCCTATTAAAATAATGTGCTTCTCTACGCGATGCCCCATGCCGCCGGTGTAGCGGTTTGCTCACAATGGCAAGTGCTCATTGGTCAGTCAGCGCTGACCGATATGACCAATGAGAAGTTAATTTGAGGCCCAGAAGAAGGCTGACCAGTAAGCGCTAGCGTTATCGCAAGGTTGTGTATTGCAGTGTACAGACTGGAATGCCCTGTACACACAAATGTGTGATAGGACCTTGTTGTCGGAAATTCCGACCGTGTGTAGGCTCCATCACACATTTTCCATCGGATTTTCCGACACACAAAGTTTGAGAGCAGGCTATAAAATTTTCCAACAACAAAATCCGTTGTCGGAATTTCCGATCGTGTGTACACAAATCCGACGCACAAAGTGCCACGCATGCTCAGAATAAATAGAGATGAAAGCTATTGGCTTCTGCCCTGTTTTATAGTCCCGACGTACGTGTTTTACGTCACCGCATTCAGAACGATTGGATTTTCCGACAACTTTGTGGGACCGTGTGTATGCAAGACAAGTTTGAGCCAACATCCGTCGGAAAAAATCCTAGGATTTTGTTGTCGGAATGTCCGATCAATGTCCGACCGTGTGTACAGGGCATTACACTGACAGCATGGAGCATCCCGGCCACTTTGTGTAGCAGGGTCCAGAGGGGTGGCCAGGATGTTTTTGGAGTTAGTTCACCATTACATTTTTTGTGAAAAGGGGAACTTACCATTTGACCAGTATATATGTAGCCTTTTATTTTATCACACGTAATTAAAATGTAATCAGAACAAGAGGTGTGGGGAATAATTTACCTGTTTGAGGGACATCTCTCTAAGAGGGGGATGTCCTCTAACTTTGGGAGATTTCTTCTAACATCCTGTTGCATTTATGGGACAGGAAGTGAAGTGAAATCCAAACTTCAAATGTAATACCCTTGTGAGCTGCTATGAGCAAAAATAGTGTGTGAATCGCCCACACTCTACACATTCTCTGTGCCAACATGAAATTATTATCAATATGTGCAGCGCTTCTCAGTATATTCCCACTTATAATGCAATCCTGTGATCAATATCATAAACCTGCAATAAAAATAAAACCGACGGTTACTTACCGATAACGTTTGGAAGAAGTTAGAATAGAAACATGGACTTTATAGGCACACGTATATATTAGGTAAAAACTTGAAAGTTTTTAATAGGATGAAGTTGAAACCATTGTATACAAAGTGCACCGCTCCAGTGTGAAAGCCCGAGGGGCTCTTTACTGGCGTTATTTTTAGCGCTGAAGCGCCTCAGTGTGAAGTGGCCTAAAGTTTATAGATAACAATGTTGTGTATTTCTGAAGTGCAGCTAGATGGACCATCACAGAAATGACACAACATGAACTTCAGAGTCGTGAATTTCAAAAGTGCAACAAGGTATGGCTATACAATAAATAGGAAAGACGCAAACAGTCTTCACTGTTGCATATTCTGATATGCAGCCAAATGTAAAAAACAGAAAAGACACAGAAACTTCTAGTGTTGTGTAATTCTGGAGTGTGGCAAGAAAAGCAATATAAGGACAGAAGGACACTTCAGTGCTGCGTATTGCTGATGCTCGACAAGGTACAGTCGTATAACTAATATGAAATCAGAAAAGGTACCTTCTCAATGTTGTGCCTTTCTGATTAGTAACACGGTGCGGTCATAACAGAAAAGATACTGACAAACTTCAATGCTGTGCGTTTCTGATTAGCGTCAGGGTACAGTCTGATCGCCAGAAATGTTGCTAACAGACTTTAAATGCTGTGCATCTTTTGTTAACAACAGTCCTATAACAGAAAAGTCACTAGCAACTTTTAATATTAGTGCATTTGTGATTAGCAGCAGGTTGATCGACAGAAATGTCGCTAACAAACTAACGCTGTGCGTTTGTGATTAGCAACAGCGTATAGTCATAACCAACAGATGTCACTAGCTACTGCAGTGCTGTGCATATCTGGTTAGCAACAGGGTACAGTCTTATGATCAACAGAAATGTTGCTAATAACCTTAATGCTATGCATTTTCTGATTAGCCACAAAGTACAGAATCACTTACTGTTTTGTATCTGATGAGCAGCAAGACAAGCAGAAAAGACACAAATTAACATCCACATTGTGTGTTTCTGATGTACAACCAGACAAAGCATAAAGTCAGTCATGGTATATTCAACTGCCCAGCAAAGGGCAAAATCTACCACAGGCATAGCCTGGACTCTATAGCCTAAACAGAAGTATAAGGTGTGTGAATACCCCACAGTAGTAATAGCTGTTGGTCAACCACTGTGAAAGCATGAGCAGGTGTAGTTAGAGACACACACACACACACACACACACACCTAAGGTCTTAACGATCACAGACCTAGAGATCAATTAAGCCAGCCTCAAGAAGAGATGTTCACAATCTTATGCTGGCCATACACTATACAAAAAATTAGCCGAAATTCTGTCATTTAGACCGTTTGTGTTTGTTTCGGCCAGTTAATGGGCACAAAATCAATATTTTCTGCCGAATGATAAATTGAAAGGTTAATGTGCTTCGTTCTAATTTTGCACCATTAGTGGCCTGCAGCAACAGCCGTGGTGTGTGTGTGGGGGGTGTTTTTTTTTTTTTTTTTTTGTGGCAATCAAATTTGAGTAATCTGACATGTTGGAAAATTTTTTGTAAAACAAACAATTTTCTAATCAATGATGGGAGAATCGTGTTAGAAATGTAATCAAAAAAGAAATGTGCACGAAAAGAAAATTCCCAGAAAGAAAAGGAGATTCCCAGCCACAAATTCTTTTCTGCAGCAACAGGAGGTGAAATTGAAGGCTTGGTTGGTCGAGTTTCAAAATCAATGCTGGCACCATCGGATCACAAAACGCACAAAATTTCTGATTTTCAAAAGAAAATTCTTTCGAAATTCGACCATATATGGCCAGCTAGCCTGGAGGCAATCGGACAACTGTAGGGCTTAACAAGCAATCATTACATACAGGTTAAGTATATGTAGCTCTTGCATAGAGGTTTGCACCAGAACCCATCAATTAAGGGTTGCAGGATAATAATTTTATGCTTTTAATTCATCCAAGGGGTGCGCTGTAGCCCAAACCACAAGAGTTGCACACCTACAGTTATAACTGCAGTGTAAGGAGGAGTTAATAGGTTGGAGCTTGATAAGATTTTACACAAACCAAGCAACCCCCACAAAGAGAATATGTTCACAAGGGTACCCCTTGCTGTGTCGTCCCATCTAAATGAACCCTCTTGCAGCTACAAGTCAGATTCAAAGCAGCTGGCCTAATATATTCAGATTACTTGGTGTGCATTGCTGACCAGGGGAAATCTGTGCTATTACTCCTGGAATCACCAGGTACCCGCCAGTGTTGCCAACCGTCAGTATTTTTACTGGCAGCCAGTAAAAAAGAGGCAAAATTCTCCTGCCAGTAAATGCCAGTAAAAGGAAAAGGTCGCCAGTAAAAAATCTAACGGACACTCGGCTAGGTCCGGAGCCGGCCAAGTCCATCCGAGTGCCTGCTCCAGTGTGTTCAGGTGGCTCTGGCGGAGGCGGTGCCTGAGCATGTCGTGTGATGTCATAGTGCAAGGAAGCCAAGCAGAGCAGCCAGAGCCTTGTGTGCGGGTCAGCGGGACCGTCAGTGCTGTTTAGCCTGGAGTGGACTGAAGTGACCACCTGGCTTTGAGAGAGACTGTCACTGTGACTCAAGAGGGGACATGTCATGTTGGTGAGGTGTCATCATCTGTGCTGCTGCACACTTCTGTCAGTGTCACATTCTAATTTCTTGCCCTCCTGTCCTTGAGCCACTTGCTTACTATATTGAAAATAAAATAAATATGTTTTTTTTGCCTTATTATCTACCTTAAATCACATTGCTAATGACATATTGTATTTGTTTGTAGCCTAAATACTTAAATTTGCATCTAAAACAGTAATTTTTAAACTTTTGAAAATGCCAGTAAAAACGTGGCTGTGCCAGTAAATTTTGGGTGTTGTCAATAAATTTCAATCTGATAGGTTGGCAACACTGGTACCCGCAGACTACTTCACATCCCTTCCAATTAACTCTTTAGGTATGTGTAACTTGTTTAGTGGCAGAAATAGCCTATAAGACCATTTGTGTCTAACAGGTCTCAACTCTTCGCTATATTTATCCTAATTGATGGATGTGATGGAAGTGACTTAATGTTGCAATAGCCACAGCATTTCCTGAGGTAAAAGGGAGCTGTGGACATTGGTCTAGCTAAAGCTTCTGGGCTATTTGTTCCCAAACCTAAGGGCAAGGATTGTAGCACCCTGTATTGAGGGAGGGAGTCCTATCTCAATGCCCAGAAACCACCAGGCTGCCATTAGGGATTCTGCTGCTAATCTCCCAAGGCAAAAAAGGAGTGCTCACCACTGTTGTCTTTCCCTTTTGCCACAGGGCTTGCTTTTCTCTCCTCAAGGCCGCATGAGAAGAAGATAGCTGCCAAAAATCACCCCCTTCCAAGTTGCTGTCCCCACTATGGAGCTGCCAAGTTAGGCTGTGTGCACTGCACCAGTAGCATACCCACACACCGATTCTGGGATCCAAAGTTTTTTCAAAAGGAGGGAGGGGAGGCCAGGGCCATTACCCTCTTTAGGGATGAGTTGCTCTGAGTCTACCACCTGAGGTGTGGGTACAGAGCTGCAGAAAGACTGAATAGTGGCCAAGATTTTCTCTTGAACAGATTTAAGGAAATCTTTCCTTAATCCTGAGGCCTCTTTTCCAGCCAGTTTGTTAATACACCTATTACAAAAATGGCTTGGTGTGGGATTTAGACAATCTTTCCCCACAGTTACCACGCTTTTTACTGGCACTAGTGCTAGCGGATGAGGAAGGTGGTTTGTCAGAGACCTCCTGCACTCCGCTTAGGGAATCTGCAAGAGAAGAGGGAACAACCAACAGTCATTCTTTCTGCCCTCTGTATCATGGCTGCACGCCCCCATCCCCAGAGGTGAGAGCACGGGGATTACCAGGGATTACTTCTTAATCTGGTGTCACCCCCCCCCCCCCATAGTAGGTAAATGGCACTTATCCCACCCTGGCTTGCTCTTGCCTGCAGCCACCTGTGCTGTCTTTCCATCCTCCTTCTCCAAGAGGTGGGCTCAGACAGACTTTCAGCTCCTTGCAGCTCGCTGAGCCATGCAGGGTCGGGCATCTCCTCCACGCTTTAAGCCCACTTCTGTGAGGCTTGGAGCGCGCTAAGTCTTCTTCCCTTTGGTGTCTTGCATCGTTTGGACTTCAGCAAAATGGTGCCCGCTGCACGCAGGGGAGGGAGGAGACCTGGGCTGCTGAGCGGCATGCAACGGCAGGGAATTCAGTGTCGCCCATACCGCCTGCACAATGCCATGGGGGCGACCTGTGAGAAGCTCTGAGGCGGCAGGTTAGTGCAGCCCCTGCCAGCATTCCTAAACCTGGCTCAAAGGGGGACCATCCAACTCTCTTTTTAGTCTTCTGGTCAGAGAAAAAAAAAACAACTTTTCGCTGTGGGAGAAACACAATCAATACTGAGGGACAAGGGGTAAGGTGGGGCCTTTTAAACAGCTGTAAACTGATTGTGTTTCCTGTAGGGAATGTGTTGCCATCCTGGAAGGTGAGGTGAGAAATGCAAATAAAAAAAAATAAATATTAAAATTAAGACCTAATGTATAAATGTGCAATCAGATCAGAAGGCTTCTTATGGCAGTGTTCATTTTCGTTCTAATCGCCACCATTCTGTGCTAATACTTTCATGAGTGACTTGCAACACCCTCTACCAGATGTGCTCTCACCTGGGGTATATGACCGTTCCACGAAGTAGGGTCATTACACACTTGCCTCCCCCATAGTGGACGTACTCAAATGTTCTCAGGCAGATAATCTTCAGAGATAGTGGGGCAAAAAAGTATTTAGTCAGCCACCAATTGTGCAAGTTCTCCTACTTAAAAAGATGAGAGAGGCCTGTAATTGTCATCATAGGTATACCTCAACTATGAGATATAAAATGTGGAAACAAATCCAGACAATCACATTGTCTGATTTTTGAAAGAATTTATTTGCAAGTTATGGTGGAAAATAAGTATTTTGTCAATATCCAAAGTTCATCTCAATACTTTATTATATATCCTTTGTTGTCAATGACAGAGGTCAAACGTTTTCTGTAAGTCTTCACACTGTTGCTGGTATGTTGGCCCATTCCTCCATGCAGATCTCCTCTAGAGCAGTGATGTTTTGGGGCTGTCACTAGGCAACATCGACTTTCAACTCCCCCCAAAAGTTTTCTATGGGGTTGAGATCTGGAGACTGGCTAGGCCACTCCAGGACCTTGAAATGCTTCTAACGAAGCCACTCCTTTGTTGCCCGGGCGGTGTGTTTGGGATCATTGTCATGCTAAAAGACCCAGCCACGTTTCATCTTCAATGGCCTTGCTGATGGGAGGAGGTTTGCACTCAAAATCTCACGATACATGGTCCCATTCATTCTTTCATGTACACAGATCAGTCGTCCTGTTCCCTTTGCAGAGAAACAGCCCCAAAGCATGATGGTGCCACCCCCATGCTTCACAGTAGGTATGGTGTTCTTTGGTTGCAACTCAGCATTTTCTCTCCTCCAAACCTGACGAGTTGTGTTTCTACCAAACCGTTCTACTTTGGTTTCATCTGACCATATGACATTCTCCCAATCCTCTTCTGGATCATCCAAATGCTCTCTAGCAAACCTCAGACAAGCCCGGACATGTACTGGCTTAAGCAGGGGGACACATCTGGCACTGCAGGATTTGAGTCCCTGGCGGGATGGTGTGTTACTGATGGTAGCCTTTGTTACTTTGGTCTCAGCTCTCTGCAGGTCATTCACTTCGGTCCCCCCGTGTGGTTCTGGGATTTTTGCTCACCGTTCTTGTGATCATTTTGACCCCACAGGGTGAGATCTTGCGTGGAGCCCCAGATCGAGAAAGATTATCAGTGGTCTTGTATGTCTTCCATTTTCTAATTATTGCTCCCACTGTTGATTTCTTCACACCAAGCTGCTTGCCTATTGCAGATTCAGTCTTCCCAGCCTGGAGCAGGTCTACAATTTTTTGTTTCTGGTGTCCTTCGACAGCTCTTTGGTCTTCACCGTAGTGGAGTTTGGAGTGTGACTGTTTAAGGTTGTGGACAGGTGTCTTTTATACTGATAACAAGTTCAAACAGGTGCCATTAATACAGTTAATGAGTGGAGGACAGAGGAGCCTCTTAAAGAACATACAGGTCTGTGAGAGCCAGAAATCTTGCTTGTTTGTAGGTGACCAAATACTTATTTTCCACCATAATTTGCAAATAAATTCTTTTAAAAATCAGACAATGTGATCGTCTGGATATGTTTCCACATTTTGTCTCTCATAGTTGAGGTATACCTGTAATGACAATTACAGGCCTCTCATCTTTTTAAGTGGGAGAACTTGCACAATTGGTGGCTGACTAAATACTTTTTTGCCCCACTGTACTTCTCCATATCTTTGTATGTTTCTTTTAAAATAAGCTTACTCCACTCAATATCTCTGCTCAGCCATGGAGAGGGAGACCACCAAACATATAGGGACGCAAGTGGGTAACAACCTTACTTAGCGGAACGGCCATATACCCCGAGTATGGTTGTTACCCACTTGCGTCCCCCATATGTTTGGTGGTCTCCCTCTCCATGGCTGAACAGAGATATTGTGTGGAGTAAGCATATTTTAAAGGGACATGCAGAGATATTGAGAAGTACCTGTGAAGATTATCTGACTGGGAGCATTTGAATATGTCCACTATGGGGGAGGCAAGTGTGTAATGACCATACTTAGTGGAACGGTCGTATACCCCAGGTGAGAGCACATCTGGTGGAGGGTGTTGCAAGTCACTCATGAAAGTATTAGCACAGAATGGTGGTAATTTGAAACAAAAATGAACACTGGCATAGCTGAGAAGCTTTCTTATCTGATTGCACATTAATAGAACACCAGGTCTTAGCATTTTTAATATTTAACTTTTTAATTTGAGTTTATTTTTATTGCATATTTATGATGTTGATCACGGGATTGCATTATAACATTAGTGGGAATATACTGCGGCACTGACTGATAAGTCGAGGGACATCCACCCCCCCACCCCCCCGGGGGTTTCAACTTTTTTCCTACTCTGCTCAAAACGCATAAAGAGGTTGGGCTAGACATACTTTAAGGTAACTTTGTTGTAAGTACTATTTATGAGTAAAGTTCTACAACTCGTCATTTCCCTGGGTGGCCAGTAGGTGGCAGCAGTGCTATGTCATGCAAACCAATGCTGCTCTTCCCAAACCTGTATAAGTCCCACCTGCGGGACATGTTTTTGTAAATTTTTACACCATGTAACTAATCTGCACTGCTGAGGTACTAATTACATCATCTCTACATTTGTGAGGTATTACAGTGTAGGCACGAGATTAGGGTTTTTTTTTTTTTTTTTCTTTTGTTTTTGTTTTTTTGAGTTCTTAAATTAGAAGTAACAAGTTAATGCATTAAAATTACTTGAACAGTTCCAATAATTTTTCCCTTTGTACATCCAGTACAGTGTTTCATGTAAAACTGATCAATTACATTTCACTGGTTTTATAAATATGTGGCACTCCATTAGGAAATGAAATACGTGGGAGTGGACATCACTTGTATGTATAGCTCAAACGTTTTTTGTTTTGTATGGAGTGGGGGAAATCTTAGAACATATCAGAATTTACTGCCGTCTTGGACTCTTATGCCCCGTACACGCGGTCGGACTTTGTTCGGACATTCCGACAACAAAATCCTAGGATTTTTTCCGACGGATGTTGGCTCAAACTTGTCTTGCATACACACAGTCACACAAAGTTGTCGGAAAATCCGATCGTTCCGAATGCGGTGACGTAAAACACGTACGTCGGGACTATAAACGGGGCAGTGGCCAATAGCTTTCATCTCTTTATTTATTCTGAGCATGCGTGGCACTTTGTGCGTCGGATTTGTGTACACACGATCGGAATTTCCGACAACGGATTTTGTTGTCGGAAAATTTTATATCCTGCTCTCAAACTTTGTGTGTCGGAAAATCCGATGGAAAATGTGTGATGGAGCCTACACACGGTCGGCATTTCCGACAACAAGGTCCTATCACACATTTTCCGTCGGAAAATCCGACCGTGTGTACGGGGCATTAGGCTTTATGTACACTACATTTACCGCGGCCGCTGGAAAATGCAAAACACAGCAAAATCATGCCACAGTTTGTTGCCAGCAGTTAAAGTGGAAGTAAGCCCATCCATAAAACCTTTCATTTCTGACACGTGCCGTAAATGTAATACTCCCATTGGTTGTGCTCTCAACCAAACTGTCAAACCATCCAATGGCTGGTGTCAAAGATCACATGTGCAGCATCATGGCAGTTGTAGATTAAACAGACAAAGATGGCAGCTTCCTTGGCTGAAAACTATAGGAGGGTTTACCTGCACATTAAAACGTTCCTATCCTGAATGTGATTCTTTCACGTTCAGGATAGGAATGCCTTTTTTAAATCTTTTCACAGGCATTTTTAACCACATGCTGACCAGCGCATGATGATGTACGTCGGCACAATGGCACGGCTGGGCAAATGGGCGCACAGGTACATCCCCTTTGTGGGCGCGCCCGATGCGTACACCGTGACCGCGGGTCCCGCAGATTCGATGTCTGCCGGGGGGCTCGCGATCGTGTCACAGAACGACAGAACGGGGAGATGCCTATGTAAACAAGGCATTTCCCTGTTCTGCCTAGCAACATGACAGAGATATACTGCTCCCTGTCATCCGGAGCAGTGATCTCTGTCATGTTGTAGTGAGCCCACCCCCCCACAGTTAGAATCACTCCCTAGGACACACTTAACCCCTTGATCGCCCCCCTAGTGTTTAACCCCTTCCCTGCCAGTGTCCTTTACACAGTAATCAGTGCCTTTTTTATAGCACTGATTGCTGTATACATGACAATGGTCCCAAAATAGTGTCAAAAGTGTCCGATGTGTCCACCATAATGTCACAGTCACGATAAAAATCGCAGATCGCTGCCATTACTAAAAAAAAAAAAATATTAATGCCATAAATCTATCCCCTATTTTGTAGATGCTATAACTTTTGCGCAAACCAATCAATATACATTTATTGCGATTTTGGTAAAAAAATAAATAAAAAAATAAATATATGTAGAAAAATACATCCACCCATTATAATAACCATCCCCGAGCATTCTGTAGATTGTGTTCAATGTATAACCATACATCTACCCCTTTGAGAAAAGCATCCGCCCTTTGCTGTATTAAATGAATAACCAGCCCCGAGCATCGGGAGCGAGCGGCGTGTTGATTGCGCATGCACCGTCTACAACTGATTTTTCTTTTTTGAATGAACCATTTTAAAGAATAGTGAGAGAATCATGATCTTTATTCTAAGCAAAAGAATCGCGATTCTCATTTTTCCCAGAATGGTGCAGCTCTACCATTAGTACACCCCCTACACTAAACCGTTATTACATTTGTGAAATTCCTTTCCAGTGAAGAGAAAAGTCTAACTGAATTTCAGAAAGTCCTCTCTGTAATTCAAAAAATTCAGCATCTATTCTGCCAAGGAGGAGCTTGTAGAACAGTGATTTCTCTCGCTCGCTCTCAAATTGCAATTAATGTGGGAGGTACACTAGGCCTTTACATGTTTAATGTGAACAAGCCCACTTCAACCTAAATCGCACCCCCTCATTCTGCAGTCAGCCACACAACTTAGTAACACACAGCAGGGTAGGGTACAGCCTTCTAAATGCAAACCATGTTTTGTGCTCTCCCACTCCAGCCATATAAACATATTGCCCTTTACATGCTTTATGTATTCATTACTGAACTATAGATACATGCCCATAATTATATAATATACACATTGTACTCTGCTGTAATTCAGTATTAGCAATACTCCTCCTCCCACTGTAGCTTTGAGATCTTTAATTCTAACAGCAATTAGTGCTTGTATAGTGTATATGAGCACATCCCTAGCCGCAACACCAAAGGGGAGCCAGTACGTGCTGCTTTACATTAGCATTTGACACAAGTAAATGTCATGAGAAAAAAAACTGCAGCACTAACTTACTAATCTATAACTCAATGATGGTGGAACCCCCTAATGTATGGAAATCTCCAAAAACTTCAATATTGCCACAATACAGGTCTCTGATATGTAACGTCACTTATAATACACCTCAAACTGAAAAGAACTAGAAAATGACTGCAAACTTTGCAGAAATTGTGGAAACCCATCCTACCTACTGATATTTGGCAGTGGACGGTGTCAGTGAAGCAGTGGAAGTCCACTGCTTATCAGTGTCCATCAGTGCCGCCTCATCAGTGCTGCCTCATTAGTGCCGGAGCAGGGATCGTTAGGAGACACCAGCCGGATGACAGAGTGGGATCTCCGGCTGTGACAGATCTTGTGTATGAAACGCTGGTCGCCGTAAAGTGTCACCTCCTGGACCGGCATTGGACTAGTGTGCTGTCTATCACAAAGCCGGTCCAGGGGGCGGGACTTTAGGGCGACCGGCGTTTCACATACAAGATCTGTCACAGCGGGAGATCCCCACTCTGTCATCTGGCCGGCCGGTGTCTCCTAATGATCCCAGCTGCACTGACAAATGACGGGTGGGCAGGTGGTGGGGGGAGACCCCTCCGCCCACTATAGCAAGCAGGGCACAGAGTTCTCCTTTCAATTTGTCTTTTACTTATGTTTTATTCATGCATACCCCCAAAATACTTCATAATTATTTGATTTTCCTACAGTATACTGCTGTGAGTTTCCATGCTTTGACATCATTGTTGACCTATTTTGTGTAAGCCCATATGAGTCAGTAGAGTCGTTGACAGTGACCGCTAATGAGTCATATCGGCCAGGTTAGCCTTTTTGTAAATAGGATCCAAAGTATAAATGTTCTTTTCACTGTGTATTTACATTTTTTGACAGATTTAACTTAAAGTGATTGTAAAGTCTCATGTTTAAAAAAACAAAAAAAACAAACATGTTATACTTGCCACCTCTGTGCAGTTGGTTTTGCATAGAGCAGCCCCGATCCTCCTCTTCTCTGGTCCCTCTTTGCTGCTCCTGGCCCCTCCCTCCTATTGAGTGCCCCCCATAGCCAGCAGCTTTCTATGGGGGCAACCGAGCCAAGTCAGAGCTCCGTGTATCCATTCAGACACGGAGCCCCGGCCTGGTCCCGCCACCTTTCTCCTCTGATTGGCTGACTGACTTTGACAGCGGCGGGAGCCAATGGCGCTGCTGCTGTGTCTCAGCCAATCAGGAGTAGAGTCTCAGACGGCTTAGACATTCGTGGACATCGCTGGAGAGAGATGGGGCTCAGGTAAGTAATTAGGGGGGTGCTGGGGAGGCTGCTACACACAGAAGATTTTTTATCTTAATGCATTAAGATAAAAAACATCCTGCATTTACAACTCCTTTTTTTAAGTTTCCTAATTTAAAGGGGAATGTGTATTTCTTAATATAATCTGGATTTCTTAAAAAATTTTTTACTTTTCTACCAATTTCTATTTATTTTTTAGCACTATTACACATGTCTTATTTACACTTGCCAGGCGGTAGAGCTCGAGGGATGTGGTGTTTTTTTTTTTTTTTTTTTTTGTGTTAAGCTTTCCAGGCTATGCTGCAGGAAAAAAAGTTAACAGATCTCAATAGCTTTAGCTTCCAATTACTAACATAAGTGAATGGGTGGTAGGAGTGAGTTGGTGTGCTCTTTGTTATAAATTGCATCATTGATTTACTAAAACTGGAGAGCGCAAAATCTAGTGCAGCTCTGCATAGAAACCAATCCGCTTCCAGGTTTTATTGTTAAAACCTAATTGAACAAGCTGAAGTTAGAAGCTGATTGGCTACCATGCACAGCTACACCAGATTTCACACTCTCCAGTTATAGTAAACCAACCCCATTGGGTCTGTCACTAATGTTTTTATGGTTTATAACTTTGGTAAATTGAGGTTGTTGTTCTTGGACAATACTGAAGTCATAGGACCTGTAGCTGTGTATCACCCAGAGAGAGTGAAGACCTTTTAAAGTGTTTGTAAACCCTTACATATACCCAGTGAAGTGACTGGCCTCAAATGATAAACAGAGATCAAACAAATCCTCCTACGTATGTTGTTATACCTTTTTTATCTGCAGTCTTCTCTTCTCTACATCCTTCCAAAGTGCTGAATTTTATAAAGCTTGTCTGAGAGTTGAAAAAATATAAAAAGGGGGATGAAGAGCTGAAATTGCACTCTGCAGAGCTCAGTGAGGAGAGCCCTGACAGCTGATTGGGGGAAGAGACCCCCCCCCCCTTGCATACAGGAATAGAGCTGAGGCTGTCAATCAGCTGGGTATCCCTCCCTTGTCACCATTTTTTCCTGGGTGTCAGAAGTGACTCATGCTGATGGCAGAAGATTGAAGCAGCAGACAGAAATTACACTTAGTACTCTTAATTGAGGCAAGTGCATACTATAGAGGGATATGCTTTGTTCATATTTCATATCTGAGGTTTACAACCACTTTAAAGAACGGTAATCCTGGTACATGGGGCCAGTCAGCAGTATTGTCTCCTTGCAGTTGTTTCCCCATTACTTACATACCACACTTTTTTTTTTTTTTTTCTGCAGGGAAAACGGTGAGAAGCACATCACCGATATTATCTAATCTTACTCCAAATCTCTATAGATTAGCAGACCGGGCCAGCAGAGCCTTAGATCTCACTGCAGATATAGAACAATGAGGTTCTAGGCACCCTCACATACCAATAGGAGCACTGCTATTGTCAAGAATTCAAGAAAAATGGTGAATTTTTTAGGGTACTGCTTAGACCAGGGCTGGAGGATTCTTGGTCAGCACACCGACTGCAAACAACTTAATGACAACTGGATCTGAAGCCTACCACCGTCGCCAAGGAATACCCTAAAAAAACAGAGGCAGCTCCGATATTCGTACTGTGTGTGACCCCCATGTTGGGCCCCATGTGTACTGGGCGCTGAACCCAGTACATGAAGCTCTGGCATTTAGGTGCAGGTTTATGGCATAGGTGCCCCATCCAGCTCCTCTGCCAGCAGCCTATCAAAATCTGAGAGGCTGACAGATGGTGGGGCTGGACAGCACACCTAGCAGTACTTATGATTATGGCAGTATGCACCCAGGGACAAATACCCAAAATGCAGACTTCTTGTGTTCTGGGCATGTTTCCCTGGACGCATACTGCCTTAAACAATTTGTACCGCTAGATGCGCTGTCCAGCCCCACCATCTGTCAGCCTCTCATTGAGTTTTATATGCTGCCAGCAGCGGGGCTGGATGGTGCTTATATGACCACACCCAAGTGCCAGAGCCTTCTGCCATGGTGTTAATGCATTAAGGCCTCATTCACACGAGGCGGACTCCGCTTCCATGGAGTCCGCCTCGGTCCACCGGCTCAGCGGGAGATCTCGCCATTGATCTCCGCTGAGCCGCAGATGACAGGTCCCTCTCTGCTCACTGAGCGGGGAGGGGCTTTTTCAGGCGCCGCTGCTGCCTATGGAGGGATCGGATGAAAACTTACAGCATGTCCGTTTTCATCAGATCTCACCCAATCCGCCAGCGACGGATCCGGACGTAAGGCCATCCATCTGCTTTTAGTGGATTGGACCAGATGTCAGCGGACATGTCTCCGCTGACATCCATTGCTCCATAGGCTAACATGGAGCGCCCGTTCAGGTCCACCGTCAAAACTGACAGGCGGACCTAAACGGTCCGATCGTGTGAAAGGGGCCGAAGAGGTTGTATCGGTGATCAGATTTCTGTAGAGTGCCAACATCCAGATTAGTTCTATTCACAAAAGACATCACCACAATATATGTGTGTGTTGTTTAAAACTACAGTCAATGCAAAGACATTATACTATATTGACTGTTTTATGATTATATTTACAATGTTTATTCTTAAACCAATATATTTTATATACACAATCAATCCTCTCACAAATCCCTGAAGAAAGAGTTTTTCAATACTCTGAAACGCGTCGGATGAACCTAGAGAATTTCAATGATATCTGTGTGGTGATTGTGTATAGTTACTGTAAACTTTCCAACATATTTTATTGTTATACTATGTTGAATAAATTGTAAATTTTTTTCAATAAGATAATATATCAGTGCCTTTAAAGTCCTTTTAGGGGGTTCTCTCTTTTGTGTTAATGCATTAAGATTACACTACTTCATTCTGTGCTGGTATAATGGGCGACTGCAGGCTAATCACTCTACTCACCTACTGTCTTCTAGTGGCTCTGCAAATATCTGGCTTCACAGTATTCCTTTCTGTCAGGGATTACAGCTGGTTATTTGTCTTGCATAAAAAAGCTGATCTATGCTTTACATTTAATGTTTGTATTGTATTATTCATTAGCTTTACTTTATAGTTTATTAATACATATATATCGGGGCTGAGCAAGAGCCATATCAGTCAGTGATTTTAAAAGATTCCAGGAATGTTCCTGTTACCATTGGAACCACAATCCTCTGCCTGATGCTTCATACGCATTGCCTTATGGCCTGTACACACGATCCGAATTTCTGAAGAAAAATACCGGTTTCGAATCGATCATTCGACAATCGCATCGTTAGTACAGAGCTTTCGAGAGCCGATCACGACAGTTCATCTGTTATTATCTGATCGGACAAGAAGAAAAAAATTCTGTAATACCAGATCGTATGATTTTCGTTCTTAATCAGTACAGTTGTCGTAGGAAAAATGCAATAGAAATGCTCTACAACACATTACATCACTTCTGATTTATTTATTTTATTTTGTCGTACGAGAATTTTCGTAACTTTAGTAAACACTTCATTTTTTTGATATGCGTCTAGCATGCAAAAAAAAAAAATGATCTGAATCAGAATTCGGGAGGAACTGCTGTACCAACTATCCAATGTTAGTACAGTGATCTCCCCCGCTGAGCTATTGTGTTCTGACGGCGGAGCCCCCGCCAGGACACACCAGTCTGCTGCACCGGACTGGCTGCCGTATACACGGGCCGAATGTTGGTTTCCATTGAAGCTGAGATGCAGCCTGATGTTCGGCCCCTGTGTATGGCCCTTTAGGCTTAAGGTGGTTTTAAACATACTATGCAGATATAAAAAAAAACACCTGTGTGCAGCAGCCACCCTGATACCTGAGCTGCATCTCGATCCAACGATGTTGCACTAAAGCCTCGGCTGTCCAGGACTCTCCCTCCTGATTGGCTGAGACACCGCAGCGGGTGCCATTGGCTCCCTCTGCTGTCCATAAAAGTCATTAAACCAATAAGGAGAGAGAAGGGGTGGTGTCGAACCATGGCTCTGTGTCTGAGTGGACACACAAAGCAGCAGCTTGGCTCGGGTGCCCCCATAGGAAGCTGCTTGCTGTGGAGGGCACTCAACAGGAGGGAGGGGCCAGGAGCACAGAAGAGGGACCCGAGAAGAGGAGGATCTGGGTGCTTTGTGCAAATCCACTGCGAAGAGCAGGTAAGTATGACATGTTTGTTATTTTTAGAGTTGAAAAAACAAAAGAACTAATACAATTGACATAAAGTAAAACATATTGAGAGATCAACCAGCGAGCAAAATGGCTATCGCCCACAGCTAAGCTGATAGTTATTACGTAAATTTTAATATAAATAAATCATGTCAAGTATCAGGATAGAAGGTCAGGAAGAAAAGAAAAAAGGGAAAAAAAAAAAATTAGAAAATGAGTAGGGAGAAAGAAAACAGAAAAGAAAAAGGGGGGGAAAGGGAGGAAAGAGTAGGGAGGGAGTTCCGCTGGCTGGGGTTGAGAAGGAAGGACCCCAGATCCTCAGACATGGTCAAGGGATCAGTGGATATTCAAATTTATAGGGGAAGCTGTAATCTGGGAGGCAGGAAGCAAGGAAGACAGCGTATCTGAGGAGGAGAAGCGCCGCCATTGTGAATTTCTCGTAGGTGTCATTGTCAAGCGCCAGCATCCCCTCCATACGCATAATATCATTCATGGTGGAAGTCCAGAGAGACAGTGGGGGGATAGTCGCTGTCTTCCAGAAAAGGGGTATGAGTTGGCGAGCCGCAGACAGGAAGAAACGTAAAAGATTGCGCTTTTGAGAGGCTATTGAACCTGGCAGAATAGATAGGAGGGCTATTTCAGGAGTCAAGTGCAGAAGATCATCGTAAATTTTTTCATAAACCTGGGATACCTGATTCCAGAAGGGCCGGATCCGATCACACTCCCACCAGATATGTAGATACGACCCTGTTGTAAGAGAACAACGCCAACACATAGATGAAGTTGAGGGGAAAATTTTCCGTAGAGAGGCGGGGTCCCTATACCACCTCGCCATGACCTTTAAAATTTTTTTTCTTGTGAATAGCATGAGATTGAAGACTTATGTGCGAAATGGAACGCAGTTTGCCAATCCGCTCTGGAGATGGTCTTTCCCAGGTCTGCCGACCATACTCTAGTGTAGGTGGGTAGGTCTTTCTGTGTAAGAGATTGAATAAGACTGTAAATACGTGAGAGCAAGTGTCTAGGTAATTCTTGCAGAGAGCTGAGGTGTTCAAAGTCAGTCAAGGGGCGATGGACCTGAGAGGAAGTGAAAAGATGTTTGGTAAAGGTGGAAAGGTGTATGGAAGTGAGCCAGTCTCAATTAAAGGAGTGTGCTTGGGGCCAAGAGGAGCGGGAGAAAGAACCAGTAGCATAAGCCCCTATACCTTGTGGAAAGGCGGGATTATCGAAAAGTGGTGATAAGGGAGATGGGTCCGAAGATAGAATCTCGCATAGACCTCTCTTATACCAAAGTATGAGGGCAGCTGTAGTGAGGGGTGATGAATCAGCCAAAACTGAATTGTTACGTTTATAGCCCCAAAGTAAAGCCCTAAGGTCAACGGGGGACATATCCTGTTCAACCGTAACCGAAGCTTTTTGGGAAGGTCGTGGGAACCAATCAAGGATACGTGCCATTAATGTGGCTTTGTAATACAGCTCAAAATCAGGTAGACCTGTACCTCCTTGCAATTTTGGCCGGGTGAGTAACTTAAATTTGATTCTCGATAATCCTTTATTCCATAGAAAGCGGATGGAAAGAGAGCGCAGAGTAGAGAAAAAGGATTTGGGTACTATGATCGGGATGGTCTGAAATAGGTAGAGCAATTTAGGTAAAGTGTCCATCTTAAGGGTATTTATGCGTCCAAACCAGGGTATGGGTTTGTCCCCCCAGGAGGCAAGATCTTTACGAAGTCAGGAGAGGAGGGGGATGTAGTTCAGTGTAAAGAGAAGTGATAGGTTAGCCGGTATGGTTACGCCTAAGTACTTAATGCCCTTGGTCTGCCAGTGAAAGGTATATTTGGATTTGAGGGAGGACAGTGTGGGAGCAGGGAGAGAGATATTAAGCGCCTCAGTCTTGGAGATATTAAAATTACTCAAACTTCCGAAACGTTGGAACTCCGAGAGCAAGGAGGGGAGTGTAATATGTGGTTGGCGTGCGTAAATGAGTAAATCATCAGCGTAAAGTGCAAGCTTATGGTGTGCGGAAGGCGTGCGTATGCATTGTATGGAATCATTTTGGCGAATGGCACATGCTAGATGTTCCATTACTATAACAAAAAGAAGGGGTGAAAGGGGGCATCCCTGGCGAGTCCCATTGGAGATATCAAATGCAGCTGAAGAAGTACCATTAACCAGGACCGAAGCAGAGGGATTGGAGTAGAGTGACATAATTTTGGTGATGAAAGGGGATCCCAACCCAATTTGCTCAAGGGAAAGTTTTAGGAAACGCCAGTCAACCCGATCGAAAGCCTTCTCGGCATCAAAGGAGAGAAGGCAGATCTGTTGATGGTGGCGTTGGGCATAGGAGATAAGGTTAATAGTTTTGGTGGTGTTGTCTCGTGCCTCTCTACCCGGGACGAAGCCATGTTTGTTATTTTTAAACAAAAAAAAATAAACTTAAAAATAAAATCTGTTGAAAATTAACAGCGAAGATTTTTCACTCTAAGGCCCCTTTCACACGTGTGGACCGTATGTCTGTCTGTATTTCATCCATCCGTTTTCGGATGAAATACGGACATACATGCATCCCTATGGGATAGCGGGTGTCAGCGGATGAACATCCGCTGACACCCAATATCATCCGTCCCCGCTCTCGTCCGATTCTGCGGATGGATGAAAAACCTATATTTCTATCCGTCTGCAGAGCAGATCGGATGAACACGGACAGACGGTCCGTGCTCATTGGATCCCCCATAGGGGAGAGCGGAGATCTGACAGGGCAGTCCCTGCACAGTGTGCGGGTCCCACCCTGTCATCCGCCGGCTCAGCTGGGAAAAACTGAGCGATCCCCGCTGAGCAGCGGATGTTCACGGGGCAGATCATCATGGATCCGTCCCGTGTGAAAGGGGCCTAACTGCTTAAATGGTTATCTTTTAGCAACCTATATAGTCATATGCAGGTATTGTAGGGCTGGCTCCTAATCCTGGCTTTGATTTGTCCACGCACAACTAACATTTTTAGATATTCCCTGTGACACCCTTCTCCCCTTCTCCCTTTTTTTTTTTTTTTTTTTTTTTTTTTTTTGTTCAGTTCCACTTTAGATTGTCCAGCTAAAACCATTTTTTTTTCTCAGTTTTGGGCAGAACTCTTACTAATTTTAGCTTGAAGAGGGATTTGAACTCCTACTGGGTTTTTATTGCTGCCCAGGGCTCTGTTGCAGGTATTTACTCTCGCTTACTGTTTTGATACCTCTCCCAACAGCAACACAGACATAGCTTTCAAACAGAGCCCTGGATACAGTAAAAACCTGATGAGTGTTGTAATCCTGCTCCGCTCAAAACTAGAAAAAAGGTTTTGGCTTAATATTTTCCTTTAATTGCTTTGCAGATATTTCCATCCTAATTAATATATAGCGCCAACAAAGCAGAGCTTTACAAAAAAAAGACTGCAGTTAAAGTTACACTTCAGCTAAAGCTAATACCTCTGTTGGGGGGGGGTGGGGGGATGAGTTGTTCAATAACGTAAGATTCAGGATATGCTTGCCTGAACTTACGAGTTTTCAAGGGTTGCCTAAGGCCGAGTTCTCACATATGTAAATTGGATATGGGTTTCTCCGCATCCAATTCGCAGGAGAGCGTGACCATCTGTCAGTGTAGCCAGTTCACACATCTCCGGGCCGGCCGCGGTCCGCATTGAAGAAGGATCCTGTGCGTCTTCTGGTCCGATTTAGGCAAAAATTTGGACTCGATTTGCACCTGAATCAGTGAACAGGGATGCCCCGGACCCAATGCTGTGAGCCGCGGCCGCAGCATATGTGAACGGAGCCTAAAGACAGAGTAGGAGATGGTCATACAGGTTGGGTGAGAGAGTTCCAGAGGTGGGGGTCTCTGAGCATTTTATCATTTAGCAACTATAAGGTACTGTAAAAATGTACTGAAGAGACTGTTGCTGTCAGTCATTGAAGTTGGTGCTCGTTGATTAGTGCTAGTCATGCCTTGCATGGCATCTTTTTTTTTTGGTGTTTTTGATGTTGAGCTTTGGAGGTTACCAATGCTTGTGTTAACACATGGGCCTGTATATGCTAGAGGCTTGTCAAATAATTCATTCTTTCTGTAGTCCTTTTCTAATGGATCCTCTGAACGTAAAGATGGAGTACTTTAAGGAATTGTTTTTTTTTTTTTAACGCCCAAAGGAATGTGCTGAGAAAAATACATAGTCTGCCCATTGGGATATGATTTTTGAAGGGACAGGCTTCAATGCCTAGGAAGTCGCTGACCTGGAAAAGCATGCAAGATGCAACCTATAAAGTCTGAAATAAAGCACAACTCCCAGTCTTTATGCTTCTTCCAGGTCAGTGACTGACTACATAGTGAAGCCAGGAACAAAATGTCAACCTAAAGCCTCGTACACACGCTTAGATTTTCGGGCGACCAAACGTCAGTTTTTTGTTTTTTTTTTGTAGAATGCTAGTCTCATGTTGAATGTGAAGTGGTTACTCACGATACGAAATTTTTCGTACGACAGAATACAATGTCAGAAGTGATGTAATGTGTTAAATAGTTTTTTTTTCGTATTCTTTTGTTTCCGAGCATGCGTGATCTTGCTCTTACAATTTTTTTTTCTTTCGTACGAAAACTGTACTAATGAAACGAAAATTGGACGTTGAGTTCACATTCGACAAAAATGTTGGTTTGCACATCCCGCTTTTGACGAAAAAGCAAAATCGGCTGTCGAAGGCACAATACTAAGGATGCGAAAATCGGCAGACAGTTCGTCATACAAATTTTTCCATACGATTTTCGTATTGTGTGTACTGGCCTTTAGTCTGCACTTCATTATTTGCTGATCCTAAACAAGCACACAGCTAATAAAGTCAGAGCTCCTAATCTGCTGACTTTTTCCAGGTCAGTTACTTGAAAAGTTTTGATGTAATTTAGATTAACAATATAGACAGACCTGTATTTTCAGGAGTTCAGCAACGGCAGCCTATGTGTTTTGATTTAAACCGTGTTTTCACCCAAGAGTCACCCATTTATCAATAGACTCTTATGGAAATAATTGGTAAATCTTGGGTGAAAACATTGATGGACCCCTCCAGAACAGTTTTCTTTCAAATAGCTAAGAGAACTGCAGACATAACATGCAATAGCATTGGTTCTCAAAGTGAGCTATTGTATAGTTATGCTTTCTTATCATACCATATGCGACCAGCAGGTGGTGCTGCAAATGAGGTCTGTAATATTGGCAAAAGATGGGAGCTTGGGAAATGGAATAACAGAAAAAAGTATAAAATAATAATAAAAAAAATATATTAAAATACTTAATGTTTTGACCAGCTTTAATGCAGCATGTCTAGTGTAAAAGTTGCCTTTTTAAACAAGTCTGTTTTGCTTCTAGATTTGACTAATGCCTAGGTCAAAAACTATGTACAATGTGACCCCTCCTGTTATACAAGACTTTAAAACTTAAAATAGCAGTTGGTATAGGAAACCTTTTCAGATTGCATCAAGTTGTATTTTAAGTTTTGAGGCTTTTTAGTACTTACTTCATCGTTCCTTTTTTCTCCAGACCTGTGGAGCTGTGCCAGGAAGGTGGTCACGTTCCTCCCCTTTTCAGTTTACTAAATGTGGAGTGCAAGGAAGCTTGCAAGATAATTGCACATTCCTTCCTACTACGTGGTCCTCCCTCCTGGCTGCTCTGCTGCAGTGCTGTAGTAATACTGTATGTACTGCTGATGTCACTGCTACTCTGCTTAGCATTCTCCTCTTTGTTCCACAGGGGGCTGTGATTGGTATTGACGATGAGGACGACAGCACCTTTACTATAACCGTTGATCAGAAAACCTTTCATTTTCAGGGTGAGCATAAAAATCTACCTCTTGTATGTGTTGCTGTGTGTGCCTGGCGTGTGCCCTGCCTTGCAGATTGCAGTTGCTACAGCCCGGGTTGCTTGTCTAAGCAGTGTGGATACTTATGCTGGGATGGGATAGCGTGTTGCTCTGCAGTGGGTAGATACGTGCTAGACATAAGACTAGAAGATTGGAGGCATTTCTTATTTCAACAGCTGACTCATGGAAGCAAACTCTGCATTGTGCTGCCTGCATCCACTCTGCTTTTCACTTGAAGAGCCTGCCCGAGGGAATGCCTGTGGAGCCTTTGTATGGGAATAAATCCATAGGCAGGCTGTCTACACTATAATCCGTCTACCTGCCGTGGCCTTCCTAAGGTGGAGTTGTGCTCAGAGACTACAAGTTTTCTCATTTCTTTCATCTGCATTTCTATCACCATTTCAGTGCTTTCTTAACCATTTTTGATCATAACTTCACAAATCAATGCCGTCTGTCACTGCTATGTTTCGGCATTGCATGCTGTGGCTCCATCGTAGAAAGGGTAAGGTGGAACTCTTGATGTGCTCTCCTCGTTATGTGCACGGAGTTCGCTGTGTGCTGGAAGTGATCAAACACTGCTGTTGATTGTGAATCTGCTTTGATTCTGCATGTTTAAACCAGCTGCATGCTTCTGCTAGGACTGCTTCAGCCTGTGCAGCAAGGGTGGGAAGTCCTGCAGGGTATGCTGGAACATGTGGTGCCTGTTAGAAACTACAAGCTCCAGCATACTACATACTATACACACACACACACACACACACACACACACACACACACACACACACACTTTGATTATATTATGGCTAAATGCTTCTAATGCCTTTTTTAAAGGAGAACTCTAGTACACAACAAATTACTGGCCAGCAGTTGTGACTAGGCTTCTAATCAATGCATTTTGTAGAATGAGGGAGTGGCTCCTGTTGTATGGTTTCCAGAACCTGCAGAAGCAGGACATTTTGCAAATAAGGCTTGATACCCTGCCATGGAGTGGATGCAGCATTTTTAGTTTGGAGCATTATGCTTTAATTCTAAAAGCCATAAGCAAACACTTGTGTGTATATAGCCATGGCTGGAGTTCTTCTTTAATTGGCACTTTTGTTCATGATTCAGTATTGGGTACCCTATGTATTTTAAGGATTTCAGTTTTATATCGCTTCTATTCTTTGGATGTGTTTATATAAAATGAATACAGCACAGTTGCTTTGAACGTTCTGTGTGGCATACTGCACTGGCGTCTGTGATCGCTCTGCTGATTAAGATTCAACTCTGTGCCAGCGATCACGAAGCGGCCCTGACTGACTGTATGTAGCAGATGATAGACTTTTAATTACAGCATCGTGCTGTGCTATTGACAAGTAATCTGGGTTGGTTTACTTCTTGGCTACATATTTTATACTTTCCCCTTCCATCCTAAAGGTGCTTGTGTTCTCTGTATGCATGGTAATCTTATGTAGTAGTTTGAAAAATGCAGGGGTCATGCCTACAGCTATAAAACATTGACGGGAATGTGTAAAGTAATGGATCATAAATGTATACTGCTAGTTAAACATAAAAGAAACACGGGTGACTTTGATTCTCAAACCTGTGATGAACTCCAGAGAAGCTGCTAAATACGCATTTTTAAAATACTTGTATCAACTGCTTTACCAGGCAAAGGATTTGAAATTCTGTTGGTCTTGTAGTCCAGACAAACCTGCCAAACAGCACAGCCAAGTCCTGGACGTTTCTGCAGACTACACTGCAGCTAAATGCTACATTATTGTCCAAGACCTTGAAGGAAGTAGCAGCGTTTTGAAAATCTACAGTGGAGAAAATAATTTATTTGATCCTCTGCAGATTTTGTAAGTTTGCCCGCTTACAAAGAAATGAATGGTCTATAATTTTTATCATAGGTATATTTTAAATGATAGAGACAGAATATCAACCAAAAATCCAGAAAAAAACATGATTCATATGTTATAAATTGGGTTGCAGTTCAGTGAGTAAAAAAAGTATTTGATCCCCTACCAACCAACAATAATTCTGGCTCCCACAGACACTCTACAGTATGTGCTCATGTGGTTCACAGATTAGTCCAGTCAATTTTAGGCCCCTTTCACACAGGCGCCTCCGCTGGATGGATGGAAACTAGGACCACCATCTGTCTGGATTTGGCGGACAGGATCGGATAGCGGCGGATGTCAGCAGACATATCACCACTGACATCTACCGCTACATAGGTGTGAATGGAGCATCCGATCAGGTCCGCCTGAAAAACTGACAGGCAGACCTGATCGGACCAAGCCCGTGTGAAAGGAGCCTTAAGAAGGTGCTCTTAACGATAAAGTGTGTGTGTGTGTATATAAAAGACACCTGTCCACATAATCTTTCTTCCATTCAAACCTCACTATCATGGGCAAGACCAAAGAGCTGTCAAAGGACTTCAGTGACTAGAGTGTAGACCTGCACAAGTCTGGGATGGGCTACAAGACCATCCGAAAGAAGCTTGGTGAGAAGGAGACAACTGTGATTAGCGAATATTCGCAAATTGAAGAAATACAAAATAATCATCAATCTCCCTCGGTCTGGAGCTCCATGCAAGATTTCGCCTCATGGGGTAAGAATGCTCATGAGATAAGTGAGGGATCAGCCCAGAGCTACACGGGAGGAGCTTGTGAATGATCTCAAGGCAGTTGGGAACACCATCACCAAACAAACCATTGGTAACACAATACTCCGCCATGGATTGAAAACCTGCAGCACCCGCAAGGTCCCCCTCCTCCAAGAAGGCACATGTACGAGCCCATCTGAAGTTTGCCAATGAACATCTAAATGATTCCGAGGAGGACTGGGAGAAAGTGCTGTGGTCAGATGAGACCAAAATTAAGCTCTTTGGCATTAAATCTGCAGGGGATCAAATAATTTTCCCCACTGTAATCATCTCTACTGTAAACATGTTCATAGACAACACTGTGCAAAGGAATAGAACGCAGACTGTCTCAGTACTGATAATCCCTCTGCCTGTCTAAGTGCTCTGGTGTTTACTGGAGGCTGATATCAATGCGTACAGTATATAGCTTTGACCTATATCTAGGTCAAAAATACATAATGATTGATGCTTAAAATAAAAATATATAATTGACATGCATTGTGTTTTTTACATCTGCCTGCAGTCCTGTGAAGGGCTATGTGTGCCTGCATAGGATGCACAGATGTTGTGTTTTGTGGGGGGTGTCCCCCCCCCCCCCCCCTTTTTATTTTTTTTATTTTTATTTTTTGCCATTCATATCTTTTGGAATGCAGTGGCTGCACAGTCACTGGTCCCAATTTGACAGCCGTGCAGGTGCGTGTGTGTCCCCAAATGCACACTGTCTGCGTTCAGTCAAATTGGGACCAACAGCTGTGTCTGTGCAACTGCTACGTCACAAAAGACATGAATGGGACTGCTTGCACGTGGATGCAAGCAACACCTGTGCGGGGGGGGTGCCACACAGCCCTTCACACAGCCCTTCACACAGATGTCTGCTTAACCTCCCTAATGGTAATACATTGTGTGGCTCGGGGTTAATTTTCAGTACCAAAAACGGTAATCCCGAGCCACGCTCGGGGTTACGCTGTAGATTCCCTGTAGTGTTACTTATCTTGTCCCTACCATCCCCTGAAGTCCTCCCGCTGTGTCCTCCGGACGATGCTGGGGGGGCGGAACCGGGCAGGAAGTTCAAAACATGACATACACACAATACTTTGTAATATGTTATAATTTGTCCAGTGCCCTGCCCGCACTTTTACCGTTTGTTCTGCCTGGAAACTTGAGAATGTCCATGGCATCCAAAAAGCGTCCCTTTAGGTCAAAAGCAGTTTTAGACCAGCTAGAAAACAGAGATGGTGAAATTAGAATCACTTGCAGAATTGAGCGTTCGTGATTTGTGGGGAAATTCGTCATTAGCCACTGAACGTAACGATTCTGTGACTGAGCTCAGTGATGTGCGAACTTGGTGCTCTATTGACTGTGGTACGGATTAGGCAGCGCCTCAAGATTTCCATTTACTAGAGCATCTGGTATGAAAGTAGACGTTCAACACGACAATCCCTTGGCATACTTACAATTATTTCTGACCGATGAGGTTATTGAAAAAAATAGTTACTGAGACAAACCGGTACAAAGAGCAACAATTAGCTACTCTGCATCGGAAGTTTCCAAGAAGCAGGAAGTGGGAACCAGTGCCCAAAGATGACATTTGGAAATTTCTGGACCTAATACTTCAGGGAGTGGTGGGGAAACCCCTGCAGAAGTGGTATTGGACAACTAATAAATTACTTGCCACTCCATTCTTTGGCATGGTCATGTCAGAGTACAGATTTTCCCTGATCATAACATTTTTACACTTCGAAAACAATGAAAAATTTGAAACTACTCATCCTGCACCAATACTAGAAGAATTTGAGATACTTCCAAAATTTTCTTTAAAGAATTTCCAACGGAGCTATGTACCAGAAAGAGGGAAGGCTCCGCTGGGTACAATACATTACATCAAAGAGCACGATTTGGCATAAAATCCTACATGCTATGTGAATCGTCAACTGACTACATTTTGGAATTCAATCATATACACTGGAAAAGGAATAAAATTCAATCCAAAATACAGCAACTATGGAATGGCAACATCTTCCGTTTTTTCACTCATTGAGGCATTGCTAAATCAGGGCTATTGTGTAACAACCGACAACTTTTATACGTCTCCTGAACTTTGAGTTTCTTCTGCAAAACAAAACGGATGCCTATGGAGCCATTAATGCTAACCGGCGTGACATGCCCCAATGTTTTGCAATAAGAAGCTGAAGACTGGAGAAATGGTTGCCTGGCAGAAAGGCAACATGATGGCACTACGATGGTGTGACAAGAAAAATGTGTGCCTAAGGAGTACAGTTCATAATACCTTCACTGTTATGGTATGCACGAAAGTTGGGAAAGAAATCATGAAGCCACAAGTAGTGATAAACTACAATAACACCATGGGAAGTGTCGACAGAGCCAACCAAGCAATGACATTCTAACCACCAAAAGAAGTACTACAAGAAGATCATCAGGCATCTTCATGAGCGATGCTTGTGGAATGTCTACATTCTGCTAAAGAAAAAGCCTGTGATTCATTCTGACTTTATTTGGAAAGTTACCAAACGTATCTTTGTGAACCACCAAACACCATCAATGGCTGTGAATAGAGCTGGACGTCATGCTGCTGGGGTTGTCAACCCGGAACGCCTGACTGGTCGCCACTTCATGGACTACATCCCACCAACCGAGGAAAAAGTCAGCACCTACAAGGATGTGTGTGGTTTGTTGCTCAATGCGAGATGACAGTCGAAAGAAAACCAGGTTCCATTGTCCTGATTGTGACAACAGGCTTTGTGCATTCCCATGTTTCAAAATTTTTCATACCCGGGATGTTTACTAAACCAATAATGCAGTGTCTAGTATTACAGTGACTAGTAATATCGCACCCTTGTTTGGACACATTTTTCAGTGTTTTTGGTTTGATTGCATTATTAAATTAAATGTATTTTTATTTTTTATAATCATTTATTATATTATAATTTTATGATTTTGTGTTTCAAACTTTATCATACCCGGGATGTCTACTAGACTCTTGTGAGGACAGATTTAAGTTAATTTCTAAGAATAACAAGCCTACAACATAAAACAAATTTCCATGCAAAACAATGTACCGCTTTGACATTCAAAAATACTGACCTAATCAGACTGTCAGGGAGGTTAAAGGGTAACTCCACAATAAAAAAAAAAAAAAAATAGTGTATACAATTGCAACTCAAGTCTTATCGAATGTTATTAAAAATTACTTTTCCTTATCAATCTGCAGCGCTATAATTTTCTGTAAAATGTAATTTGCAATATGGCAAAATAGGGGTGTTTTTTGTATACACAGATGCTGTATAGCGTGGGTCAGCAACCAGTAGATCACGGACAGATGACTGATAGATCTCAGTCTGGGCTTGCTGACCCTCCATCCCAGAGCACCAAACAGAGTGCAATGCAGGGACTACTTTGTAAGGTTAGAGCTGTAGAAGGAAGTAGGGAAGTAGGGATGAGCTTGATGTTTGAATCGAACGTAAGTTCGACTCTAACATCGGGTGTTCGCCTGTTCACTGAACAGCGAATATTATGGGGCGTTTGCGGGAAATTTGAATGCCGCGGAATGCCCCATAATGCACTGCGAATATCTATCTATCATAGAGAAATAAAAGCCGAACGTTGCAATATTTTATGTCACACTGTATTTGCGCAGCGGTCTTTCAAACGCAATTTTTAGGGATAAAGACACTTTCATGAATTAATAAAAATAAACAGTAACATTAGCCCAATTTTTTTGTATAATGTTACGCTGAGTAAATAGATACCTAACATGTTTTGAAATTTCACACACTCGTAGAATGGCGACAAACTACGGTACCTAAAAAAAAATCTCCATTATCTCCCTTTAAAAAAAAAAAAAACGGTTACCAGGTTGGAGTTACAGAGGGGGTCTAGTGCTAGAATTATTGCTCTCGCTCTGACGATCGTAGCGATACCTCACATGTGTGGTTTGAACTCAGTTTACATGTGCGGGCACGACTTGCGTGTGCGTTGTTTTTCATTGCTGCGCAAGCTCATGGACACGGGGGCGCTTTTAAAATTATTAATTTTTTTTTTTTTTTTCTTATTTAATTAAATTTTTTTTTTTTTACATTGTCACTTTAAAAAAAAAAAAAATGTGATCACTTTTATTGCTGTCACAAGGAATGTAAACCTCCCTTGTGACAGTAATAAGTGGTGACAGGTACTCTTTATGGATGGATCGGCTGTCTAAAAGGCCCCAAATCCCTCCTTTGCACTACAAAGTATTCAGATCGCCAAAAACAGCGATTAGCGATTCTGAATACTGTAGCTTTTCTTTACAAATGGTGCCATTGGCACCTGAGTAAACTGGAAGTGACGACGTGACGTCGCTTCGGTGTTTACACACAGAACAAAGCTGTTTCCGGCTTCCTTCCAGTCTCACTCTAGCTGGCAGAAGTGCTGGGTCCTGGATCGGGTCTCCCGGTGGGACGGGGTGCCCAGGAAGAGCGCCGGAAGGCGGCGGGAGGGAGGGACGCCCCGCTCTTTCGGGATAACAGCCGAGTGGCTTTCAGCCGCATCGGCTCTTATCCCTGATGAGCCAACCGCCTGCTCTAAAAAAAACAATACCGGGATGATGCCTGCAGCTGCAGGCATCATCCCGGTATAACCCCTTAAAGTCGAGGCCGCATATGTGCTTACGGTTGGCATTAAGGGGATATAGATATTCAGTGTAGACTCTATATTCAAGTCAGTGCAGGCAGTGTATTTGATGTATACAGTTGTGCTCATAAGTTTACATACCCTGGCAGAATTTGATTTCTTGACAGGGTGGATTTGATTTAAATCAACTCAATTTTAAAGAACTGTCATCTCTGTCCCGCAGCGGCTCCTGCACTGACCCGCTGTTGACTCACCGACAGTCCCTTTCACTTTAATGGGACAGCTGGTGATGTGGCAGTGACACAACAAGGTGAGGGACGTGGCGGCAGCAGGAGGGTGGATGCCGCTAACAGGCGCGACAATGATGGATCTGAAATGACAGGTGCTCTTTAAATGTAAGGACGACTTCTTGCTGGTAGTTAGAATCTTTAATATTTGCAAACAAAACAAAGGTTTCCTATTTCGAATATCAAGCTATCAGGTCAGTAACCGCGATATCAGAACCGATTCAATCATAGAGTTTGTAGTGTATGTAGATTTGCAAAACAATGGGATAAAGGAATATTCCTGAACTTTGGTTAATCTCATGCTTACTGTGAAATTGTGTGAATGCATCACTGCAGTGCATGTTATCTCAGCTTGCAGAGCTTGGATTCATTGAATGAGTGTACCAAAAATTTAAATACTGCAGAATATACAGCCTCATGCTACATAACTAAGCTCCATGTAATGCTAAATAAACTAAATTATTAATGTATCTTATTAATGTATCTTAAATAGAAAACCAGTTAGATTTTTACTCCAAAAGCATTAAAATAAATTTGATAAAAATAAAAAAAATCAGATTAAAAAAAAAAAAAAAAATCCTTGATTTATATCCACCCTTGTTTCTTGACCATTTTTCGGAGAATATGAATGATAACACAACCTTTTCTTTCACTCATGGTTAGTGTTTGGCTGAAGCCTATTATTATCAATAAACCGTTTACTCTTTTTAAATCATAATCCCAACAGAAACTACCCAAATGACTCTGATCAAAGTTTACATACCCCAGGTTCTTAATACCGTGTATTGTCCCCTTTAACATCAATGACAGCTTGAAGTCTTTTTTGTAGTATTTGTGGATGAGGCTCTTTATCTTCTCAGATGGTAAAGCTGCCCATTCCTCTTGGCAAAAAGCCTCCAGTCCCTGGAAATTCTTGGGCTGTCTTACATGAACTGCACGTTTGAGATCTCCCCAGAGTGGCTCAATGATATTGAGGTCCGGAGACTGAGATGGCCACTCCAGAACCTTCACTTTATTCTGCTGTAGCCAATGACAGGTGGACTTTGTCTTGTGTTTTGGATCATTGTCATGTTGGAATGTCCAAGTACATCCCATGAGCAGCTTCCTGGCTGATGAATGCAAATGTTCCTCCAGTATTTTTTGATAACATACTGCATTCATCTTGCCAACAATTTTGACCAAATTTCCTGTGCCTTTGTAACTCGCACATCCCCAAAACATCAGCGATCCACCTCCGTACCTTTCATCGTAGGCCTTGTTGACTCCTCTCCAAATGTAGCTTTTATGGTTGTGTCCAAAAAGCTCATTTTTGGTCTCATCACTCCAAATGACTTTGTGCCAGAAGGTTTGAGGCTTGTCTCTGTGCTGTTTGGCGTATTGTAAGCGGGATACTTTGTGGCATTTGCGTAGTAATGGCTTTCTTCTGGTGACTCGACCATGCAGCCCATCTTTCTTCAAGTGCCTCCTTATTGTGCATCTTGAAACAACCACACCACATGTTTTCAGAGTCCTGTATTTCACCTGAAGTTATTTGTGGGTTTTTCTTTGCATCCTGAATAGGGCTGAAACAACTAATCGATTAATCGACAACTAATCGATTATGAAATTAATCGATTACTATTTTCATAAACGATTAATCGGCCAGTAACATAATGGGGTTAAAAGAAACTAATAAGCCCTTAATAGTACAAAAAGAGCAAATAATCGCTACTGTAAATATTACTTACACTACAGTAAAAAAATGAACCCCTTACAGTAGTGATGATCTGTTTTTCTTTGTACTATAAAGGGCTAATTTTAGTTTTTTTAACCCCATTATGTTACATGGTTCACATCTATGTGTTTGGTGCTTTTTTGCAGAAACGCACTACAGTCCATTTACATGGTTTCCTGTGGGACACATTCACATCTATGCTTTTTTCAGCCACTGCGTATTTGGAAAGTGTCAGGGACTTTTTTTTAATGCAAAACGGTGCTTTTTTTTTGGTTCAATATACTTCAATGGAAAAGCTGCAGAAAAGCATGTAATTATTGCAGCAGTTTTTGTTTTTTTAATCTTCCCAACAACAAATTGGCCAAAAATAAATGCAAAAACGCAAATCGCAGCACAATCACGTGCGCAAAAGTCAAAACGCACAGCAAAAAGCACTGCAGAAGCAGATCAAAAGCAAACTGCATAGATGTGTACCGAGCCTTATGCTGGCCACACCGATCAATTTTCAGACAAAATATTCAGACGAGAATATTCAGCCGAAAAATCTTTGTACATTTGCTGAATGAAAGAATGTTTGAAATTTTCACTTGTTTTTAACATTCTGTTTTTAAAATGAATGTAATTTCTGAACGAAAACCACATACACTGTCTGATTCCTTTCACCAAGAAGTTTGCTATTATTTCAAAATTTTCCCGTCACTGTGGTTGAAAATGAACGTCGTTTTGACCCCACTAACGATTAGAAAATCGAACGAATGTTCTTCAAAAAAAAAAAAAAAAAAAAAGTTATTTTAAGGAAGACATTGTTAAATAAAAAAAATTTGATCTCGGAGTCTAATATTTACCAGATTCACATTTTATTAGTATATACAGTATATATCTCCTCTAATAGTATATATCTCTTCTGTCTGTTATTCTCAGAGTGGATTAGATATTTTGCTCCCTAACCATATAATGTTGGTTATTTATATTTACCACTGCATAGAGATATATAGGAATAAATTGCCTTTTTTTAAAAACTTTACATATTAACTAAATTATACACCACACTTTTTTATAAGATTATTAACCGATTAATCTAAACAATAATTGGCCAACTAATCGATTATGAAAATAATCGTTAGTTGCAGCCCTAATCCCGAACAACAATTTTCCTGGCAGTTGTGGCTAAAATTTTAGTTTGGTCTACCAGGCTGTGATTTGGTTTCAACAGAACCCCTCAATTCCCACTTCTTGATTAGAGATTGAACACTGCTGATTGGCATTCTCAGTTCCTTGGATATCTTTTTATATCCCTTTCCTGTTTTATACAGTTCAACTACCCGCAGATCCTTTTGACAATTATTTTGCTTTCCCCATGACTCAGAATCCAGAAACGACAGTGCAGCACTGGATGAAAGATGCAAGGGTCTGTCAGAAGTCCAGGAACTCACTGACCTTTTACACACACACACACACACACATACACACACACACACACACACACACACACACACACTAATTACAAGCAAACAGATTACAGGTGAGGATGGTTACCTTTTTAATAGCCATTCAAACCCCTTTGTGTCAACTTGTGTGCATGTTTTCAGGCCAAAATCACCAGGGTACGTAAACTTTTAAACAGGGTTATTTTGGGTAGTTTTCTGTTGCCATTATGATTTAAAAAGAGTAAACACAGTTGACTGTTAATAAATGGCTTCAGCCAAACTCTAACCATGAGTGAAAAATGTTTTTGTGTTATCATTCATATTCTCTGAAAAATGGTCAAGAAATCATAAATTCTGCCAGGGTATGTAAACTTATGAGCACAACTGTGTATATTCAGTGTATCCTATATATTCAGTGTAGACTCTATATTCAGTCAATGCAGGCAGTGTAGTTTAATTAACATAGTGTATTGACGTTGTTAAGGGGAACCGTGCGCCAAAAATAAAAAAAAGATGGTGTGGGGGTCCCCCCCAAATCCATACCAGACCCTTATCTGAGCATGCAACCTGGCAGGTCGCAGGAAAGCGTGCGGGGGGCGCTCTCCGTACCAGGCCACATGCCCTCAACATGGGGACAGGGCTTTAGGGTCCTGGCCCGGTGGTTGTGGGGGTCTGCGGGCGGGGGGGGGGGCTTATTGGAATCTGGAAGCTCCCTTTTAACAAGTATGCCCCCAGATCCCGGCCCCTCCTATGTGAATGGATATCTGGTACATTGTACCCCCCTACCCATTCATCATAAAAGTAAAAACGACAGCGGACCGTTTTTGACAATTGCTTTCTTAAAAAAATGAATTAATTAAAAGTGTCCCTTGATGTAAATCCATCTTTAATCACAGCGCCAATGGTCCCGAGAAGAAAAAAAAATGTAAAAACTCGGCCTCCATGGGAAGTGTCTCACCAACTGCAGCCTTTTTGCGGTGACCTGATGTCAGAGGGGGGCGGGGTCGCCTATTTAGAGGCCCCGCCCTTGCCTATATAACAGCTGTCAAAGCAAAAAGACGTCAGTCGGTGGGACGCCTCCCATGGGGGTGGAGTTTTTCAGTTTATTTTTCTCAGGACTGTCGGCGTTATGATTAACAATAGATTTACATCGCGGGACACTTTTTAACAATTCCTTTATTTAAAAAAAAAAACTGTCTTTTTTTTTTTTTTTTTTTTTTTTTTTACTTTTTTGACCCTTTTCTGGTGAATGGGTAGGGGTACAATGTACCCAATACCCATTAACATGGGGGGCCGGGATCTGGGGGCACCCTTGTTAAAGGGGGCTTCCATATTCCGGTAAGCCCCTACCCGCAGACCCCCACAACCACCAGCAAGGGTTGTTGGGATGAGGCCCTTGTCCCCATCAACAAGTGGACAAGGTTTTTTGGGGGGGGACCCCAAAGCACCCTCCCTATGATGAGGGCATGTGGCCTGGTACAGTTCAGGAGGGGGGGTGCTCTCTCTCCCCCCACCTTTCCTGCGGCCTGCCAGGTTGTATGCTCGGATAAGGGCCTGGTATGGATTGGGGGGGGGGGGGAGCACACCATTTTTTCCTTTTTTGTGTTTGTGTGTGTGTGTGTGTGTGTGTGTGTGTGACACGTTACCCTCAATATCCATACCAGACTGGGGGGGAACCCACTCCGTTTTTTTTTTCAATGATTTATTCATGTACATTATGGGGATCCGACAATACATTACAGCCACAAGCAATTTTAAAATGTCATTTTGCTGCGGTACTGTTAAAAGACATGGGAAAGAGGCGCTACTTTACAGGCAGATTAAAGGGAACCCCCAGGCATGATATTTAAAGGAATATTTAATTTTTATAGCAAAAAGGGAAAAAACACATATGGGAGAGATGAAAGCGATGCACACCCTGAAAAAAGTAATGTGTAAATGGAAAGGTTTCCCCCTTGGGGCTTTAGACCGCAATGTAGACATAATCAAAGATGTTATAAATGATTAATGAGAAATTTTTAATCCTAAGAGTTTCCAAATGTCACAATATAATTGAATTACGATATATATAATAAATTATATATAATATCTGGCCAGATAACCAGATAATAAAATGCATAGTCCACACTGTAGCATGCAAGCAAGGTAAACAGTTGAAGAACAAGGTAACATGGCAAATACTATGAAGTGTTGAATCCCCGACGTGTTTTGACCATAAGGTGGTCATCTTCAGGGGGCTCATTAGCTCTGCGAGACATATAAATAATTTTCAGAATTTTAAACCAGCACAGTGGTGTAGTGAGTAGCACTTTCGCCTAGCAGTAAGAAGGGTCGCTGGTTCAAATCCCAACCACGACACTACCTGCCTGGAGTTTGCATGTTCTCCCTGTGCCTGTGTGGGTTTCCTCCGGGTACTCCGGTTTCCTCCCACACTCCAAAGACATGCTGGTAGGTTAATTGGCTTCTGTCCAAAAAACTGGTCCTAGTATAAATGTTAGGGACCTTGGATTGTGGACTCCTTGAGGGTAGGGATCGATGTGAGTGTGCGATATATGTGTGGAGCGCTGCATAAAAATTGACACAGCGCTATATGGGTACCTTAAATAAAAATAGGGATAATTGTAGACACACACCCACACTTGCTCAGGTTGAACTCGATGGACTGGTGTCTTTATTCAACCTTACTAACTATGTAACTATGTAAAGCGTATCATCTTTCATCGCAGTACAGATATATATGTAACATAGTGGTATTTTTACCGCTTGAAGGTGAAGTATGTGGTTGCATGACCAGAAATATAGAAAAGCCGGGGAGTAATCTAGGGGGCCACGTGACTGCTCCCACCCCTCCACGGGGAAAGGATCCAGTCCGATGGGCTTACAGGAAGCCACATAATTGCCGCCTGCCAGGAAATGGTAGAGAGAGCAGGAGAGCCAGAACCTGCAACAAGTTCCCCATTAATGGCCATATATTAAATAAAGGGATTGGGTAACTTAGCTCTTGGTATATTTGCAAGGGTATAGAATTTAAGCTGTGTATATATTAAATATATGGGCTAACTATAATCATGTTTGTCACCATGTGCACGTCAAATTATCCTAGGGTTCCAGGAGTACAGTTGACCAATATAACAGTACATAAATCTATTTGTGGGGGTATTAAAAATAATAAAGGGTAATAAATAAGAGTGGACATCATTGAGATAATAAATTAAAAGTGTAAACTGCAATGTAAGTACAGGAGGGACTGCCCCAGGGGAAAGTGGGGTAGTGAGAGGTGCTGGGTAAAAAATGAAATGGTGATAAAATGAAAAATATATATGTGATAGCCAGCTGAAATGCTGGCAAACATGTGAAAAAATGCTTATTCGAAGAATATATAAAATGGTGTGTGATGAGTGCCAACAGGTGCAAATGCGTGTGGAATGGGTGAAAAATTATATAAGTCATGTAGTTTACCTTGTACAGCAAATGTGGCTTGTATAGGTTGAAAGTTGTTTGTTAGGACCTAACTGCAGATAAGCAAGAGATAAAATCTCAGGAACTGAGGGAGGATGTATGCAGTGCCGTACGTTCTAGCCTGTGTGGATTCATAGGCAGAAGATTCACAGGCAGACGGTCATTAATGTATGCCTGGGTGATGGCAGTTAGGGTAATTGTACACAGGTGCCCCCGCCCCCCCTGGAAAAATGGCATCTGGGCCGTGGGTTGAACGGCCCAAAATATGGCTCCCTCGGCGTCCCGGAAGGCTAATGTACCCCGGCCACTGCCGCAAAACGCGAGTTGTCACGAAAAATTCAACAAAAATCATAAATCATCATAGTACATCAAATGGCACCAATTGTAATATATTGTCGTTATTTTAAAACTTATACAGGAGCTGTGTGTTGATTCAAAGGTCCCAAAAACCCTGCATGTGGAAATGCAGAACAAATATTCGTTGGAATATTCGAATATAATACAATACAGGAGTTTAAATCGGTTAATCCTGATGCAGGAGGGAAGAGATGCATTTGCAATCTAATTCCCAGCCTGAAGGGTGTGTTACCTCAACATGAGGCTACCATTAATCACCCTTCAGTTAGTGGTAGTGAAGTTAAATTGTAGGGTCAACCATGCAGTGATTATGGGGACTGCAGACCAACAGAACTCCTGTCTTATCTCTCATGTGTAATGGAGGGGAGCTTTACATGCGAATGAGCACAAGTGCTGCTCCTCTGAAAAGTGATCCGAGTGTGTGTTGATAGGTGGTGAGGAGGCCATATAATGCCTGATTTAACCCATGATTGCCGTGCAATGCACACATTTGCGACAATGTAGTCCTGCAGATAGACATTTTAAATCAGGTGTGAGGAGGTGACACTGTGCCCGGTGATCTTTGACTAATTACGTGTTGTTCAGGTAGATCTCAACCTCTCTAAGGTTGCCTACCCCTGGTGTATAGAATGCCCCCTGAAAATGTCCGTTCCTGCTTGTGGGATTGGCTTACTTATTTTCCCAGAAGTCTGAACTAAGATGCAGGTCAGCTTTTGGGCATCCCCTGTAACAAAAATGTTTTTGGTGAGATACTCCCGAAAGGAAATCATATCTAAAGGGATGCAGCCCCTCCACTTTCCTCATCAGAGCCCTGCAGGTGCAGCAGCTGATTGATAATTCTAAAACCACTCCTATACAGATTCCTTGCAGAGGACTGCATGGACACAGACAAACAAACATCTAAGGGTGCATCTCGTAAAATTAGAATATCATCAATAAGTTAATTTATTTCAGTCAATTATACTCAAAAGTGAAACTCCTAGTATATTATATAGATTCATAGATTCATTACACACAGAGTGATATATTTCAAGCATTTCTTTCTTTTAATTTTGATTATGGCTTACAGCTAGTGAAAACTCAAAATTCTGTATCTCAGAAAATGTGACTATTACATAAGACCAATAAAAAAAAAAAAAAAAAAAGATTTTTAATACAGAAATGTTGGCTTTCCGGAAAGTATGTACAGTATAGTATGCACTCAATACTTGGCCGGGGCTCCTTTTTCATGTATTACTGCATCGATGCGGGTTGGCATGGAGGTGATCAGCCTGTGGCACTGAAGTGTTATGGAAGCCCAGATTGCTTGGATAGCGACCTTCAGCTCGTCTGCGTTGTTGGGTCTGGTGTCTCATCTTCCTCTTGACAATACCCTACAGATTCTCTATGAGGTTTAGGTCAGGCAAGTTTGCTGGCCATCGGCATCTCCATAAAGCTGGTCAGCAGAGGGAAGCATGAAGTGCTCTAGAATTTCCTGGTAGAGGGCTGCGCTGACTTTGGACTTGATAAAACACAGTGGACCAACACAAGCAGCTGACATGGCTCCCCAAATCATTAGACTGTGGACAATTTTGCATTTGATTTGGTAATCAAGGTCCCAGAGTCTGGAGGAAGAGTGGAGAGGCACAGAATCCCAAGTTGCATGAGGTTCAGTGTGAAGTTTCCACAGTGATGATTTGGGGAGCCGTGTCATCTGCTGGTGTTGGTCCACTGTGTTTTAACAAGTCCAAAGTCAGCCTAGCCTTCTACCAGGAAATTCTAGAGCACTTCATGCTTCCCTCTGCTGACCAGCTTTATGGAGATGCTGATTTCATTTTCCAGCAGGACTTGGCACCTGCCCACACTGCCAAAAGTACCAATACCTGGTTTAATGATCATGGTATCACTGTGCTTGATTGGCCAGCAAACTCTCCTGACCGGCAATCCGTGTCCCATTGCAGAAATTTCCCTTCACTTCCTGTCCCATAGCCAAACAGGAAGTGAGAGGAAATCCCTGCGAATTAAAGAGCAAGTAAACCCTGATGTGTTTTACTTCCTCTTTTTGTTCACTGTAAAGTAAAAGCATAATGGGCTAGTATGCATCGCATTCTAGCCCATTATGTGGCACTTACCTGCAAATGAAGCCTGCGCTGTCCCCGCTGGAGGCTGCATCCATCTTCACCCCTCTTCCTTCCGGGGCCACGAACTCCGGCTGTGTGACTGGCTGGAGTTGTGTGACATCACTGCTGCCCATGCAGACTGGAGCCGCCAGTCACGGCACTCGCTCGATAAGAAACGGCACGGAGGGCTGTTTCTACACAGCACATGTGCCGATGACATCATCCGCGCACTACAAGGTAAATCTCTCCTAAACGGCGCATGTTTAGGAGATATTTACAGTACCAAATATGTAAGCCTTATTCTAGGCTTACCTGTAGGTACAAGTTCTAAAAAGGGGTTTACAACCACTTTAAGATAATTCTTTGGGGACCCCCAGGCCACCAGAACTGGTGTCCCCATTGGAAGATTTCCCCTCTATTACCTTTCTGGGGACAACCCAAAATTTGGGGATTTTCTTTTACTTTCACTTTCAATGACAATGGTAAACGGGACAAATAGAGAGGGTGAATCTCTTTAACAGGAGCACAGACTGCAATATAAACTGACAGGGGGTCTAATCCCTCTCCACTTTATCCAAAACTAAAAAAAAATTGTTTAGCCTTTTAGTTAAACTTTAAGTGTACCTGTGCACCTAATGCAATGCAAACTGAAGACCTTTGTGTCATATATCAAGCGCAAGTAGCTTTAGGGCCTCTATATGTTTTGTGTTATGGTATTTCAATGACAGCCCATGATTTCTAAGGTTAATGCACCACAATAAAAATGCTAAAATCTAGTGCTTCAGCCCAGTAATCTAAGCACTAAAATAGTCAAGTTTTGGCTTTCTAAGAAAACTGAGGACCTGCTCCTCTTCCTCCAGTGAATGGCCTCTGCCTTGTTCCCCAGAAGACAAATTTGGATCCTAGAGATAGACGGTGAAGAAACATTTCCATCCTGGTTGGACAATGGCCCCTTTTGGACTGATCGGACGCCTGTCAGTTTTTGAGGCAGACCCGATCGGACACTCCACTCTCCTCTATGGGGCGGCATACATGTCCATTGACACCCTTTGGCATCCGATCTGATCCGCTAAATACAGACGGATGGGAGCCATGCAGCCCCATGGGCTAAACAATGAATGCAGTCTTTCGGTATTTCTCGCACCATAACCCTTACTGCACTTACTTGGGATTTATTCCTCAAACATGTTGTCTCTAATGAATTCTATGTCAGCAACTATTTTGTAATTTTATCCATAAGTCCTGTTGATCTATTCATACCTATATCATTATCCATATCTACTTCCTAAGCTTATTCCCTTGTCTTTACATTTATTATTTATTTATTTATTTATTTATTTATTTATTTATTTATTTATTTTTTTTCATCTCTCTTATGTTCTTTTTCTTTATTTTCTCTGTTCTGTTTTGTTTTTTCAGTCTTATCACCTTTATTTAATTTGCGTGGTTTTTCTTCTCTGTAATTCCTCCTTTTTTCTTTGGATGTGTGCACCTGCAGACCGGTCTGTTACTTTTATTTGTATTGTTAAATGTAAGTATGGCTGTCAATAAGTGCGCTGTCGCTGAGGCAACCTGATGCTGACGTACTTATTGTTTTTCACGTCTGCGCTATTTAAGAGGATAGCCCCAGCCACTGCGCATGCTCTGAGGAAATCCGAGTGACGGATGAAAGGCGTCAGCATGACGCCATCACGCCCCGCTTAACCCTCCCACAGAACCACCAATCAGCCTGGGAATCCCGATCCGCGCCTCCACGAGGCTGTTTGTATTCTCCCGGGAACATCATGACCGGATGACCGTATGCAGCATGCTGATTTCTGCAGTCTCCAGGTCAACCAAGACGTCCCCCGGAAACCTCCACTGGTATCCCCCCAGTGACACCAGCCCAACAGACGGAAGTTAGCCTGAACGACTGACCGAAGATGAACAGAGCTACATATGGTTTTATTCCACTGATCGGTGTTTCATGATTCGGGGGAGATCTTTCCTTTTCATATCCTGACACCGTTACATCCTGAAACCTGCTCACACTCTCCAGGGCCCATAGTCTCTCATACACAGGCGCTGACCTTCCCTGTCCACTGTGCTCAACAGCACTTCATTCCTACAGTGAACTTTCTTCATCCAGGACAATAACGTCCATTGTCCTATTTACCTACAGGTGATCGTCAAGTTCCACAAGTATTGACACTTAATAGCGGACACAATTCCCTAATGGCTGCATCCCCATCCATCCTCCTTTTGATTCAAGTTTCATTATTATTCTGACATCCATCGGGATCTCTGGTCCTTTTTACTGATGACCTTCAGGATATATCATACTTATTAGGAGGTGTGCATGGTGTATGTTTGTGGTGGCCATCTGTGTTGGTTCATGACAACGTTGTCATTTTTTATTATTGGTGGTGGTGCCAGGTTTTTTCAAACCTTATATCTTTTGATTGGTGTTTAAGTGTAATTTTTTTCAATAAACATAATTTATATTTTGGTAATTTCACATTCCTCTCTGAAGAATTGCTTTTCCTTCTCTTTGTCTTGATATGCCCCAAAAATTCAGAGGAACGCACCATCACTACGGTCCAGTCACCATTGGTGCTAGCAATTACCTTCATTTTTAACAGGCACTGATCCTATTTAATCTCTGCCGTTCACAATTACACTATCCAGTTGAGCTGTCAGTTCTGTTTTTACCCTTGGGTTATTTTCATTATACACTAATCTGTGAGTCAGAATTTATTAAAGTGGTTGTTAAGCTACTCTAACCTGTATACACCATCAGCACTGCTTTCTATTGCAGTGTAATGCCGCGTACACACGGTCGGACTTTTCATCTACAAAAGTCTGACGGACGCCGACGGACTAAAGCTGGCTGACAATCCGATCGTGTGTGGGCTTCCCCGCACTTTCAGCGGACTTTCAGCGGACTTTTCCAGCCGCAAATCTGACGGACTTTAGATTTGAAACATGCTTCAAATCTTTATGTCGTAACTAGGCCGGATCCAGAAATCCGCTTGTCTGTGTGCTAGTCCGACGGGCAAAAACCCACGCTAGGGCAGCTATTGGCTACTGGCTATCAACTTCCTTATTTTAGTCCGGTGTACGTCATCACGTACGAATCCGTCGGACTTTTGTGTGATCGTATGTAGGCAAGTCCGCTCATAAGAAAGTCTGACGCATGTCCGCCAAAAGTCTGTCGAAAGTCTGTCGGACTTTTGTAGACAAAGTCCGACCGTGTGTACACGGAATTACCCTCTGTGTGTGATTTATAAAAATAAATGCTGCAAATACCTCATTTCACAACTGAGATTGCGATCACATAGCAGGCGGGGCTGAGATTCTCCTGCTGACATCAGTCTGAAGAGGAGGAGAGAGCTGGCTGGTCATGTACTCGCAATCTCGGCTCTTAAATTGGGTATTTACAGCATATATATTTATAAATCGTTTACAGAGGGGGGCACTGCAATGGGAGGCAGTGCTGATTTTGTATACAGGTTAGTGTTATGAGAGCAGCAGGAGGGGGGGGGTCGGCTCACACAAACAGAGGGGAGGGGGGGAGGAGGACACGGGAGCAGAGAGCGAGAGCGAGAGCAGATAGCAGGCTACGGATGCTGGAGGCACGCAAACTGACCACGGTTTCAGGCTCAGCAGCTATGATACACCGTGGTCAGTTTACATAGGAGAGGATAGAAACTGGATCAGGATCAGCCAGGTTTTTTAAGTGTTACAGGCGGCCAAATGACTCAGGACAAGCAATGTCATATAAATGCATTAAAAGAGCAGGATCCATTTATTTTTAATTTTTTGGGGTTAAACGCTTTAAAGTAGGTCTATAGTCTAAATCCAAAAATAAATCTATACCACAGCCAATGCAAAGCATTACCACAATATCTTATTTAAACTATCTTACAGGGGAGCTTTTGCAAATATCAGGTTATCCTGCCAGTAGATCAGTTGATCTACCTCATTGGTGTCGGACGGAATAGTGCCCCGTTGTCTGTATCAGTAGGAGTAGTGTCCCATTGTCTGGGTCAGTGGGAGGAATCGAACCTCATTGTTGTTTTTAATGGGAGGACACCTAAGAAACCAAAACAAAATAGTAACTGCATAAGTAAAGTACTTATAATGTGCTGAGTCATTTGGCGCAGTCTGTCCCTGGGACTGGGTCTTCGAACTCCAGCCATGTACCTGCTAAAAATTTGCACCAGTTAGTGCAATGTCAACTCAGGGACTGTGGAGCTTGAAAAAAATAAATAAATGGATGACACGCCTCACTGGTTCTTTATGGATAGACTACATTTTTCATTGACTACTTTTATTTTTTCAAAAAGCATCTTAATACGCTGTTTGCGGGATTTATTCCTTCCCGTCCACTGTTCAAGTCAGGATACATTTATCTTCCAGTTAATTTCTAGTAAACTGTTTGATTCTCATGGATCTGGGTTAATGTAATGAGGCTACCAATATGGCAAAGTAGTCCTTATTCAGTGAAAGCAGTTTCATTACCTCTATGGGGCTTAGAGAACCTAAACCATAGCTTGAGCTGATGTATATTTGTATATCGGTCGCATAACCATACTATTGAGGATTATACAGTCTACATGTAGCAAATAGTACCAGTGTTTATGTACTGTATGTGTGTGTATACTGTATATAATATATACGGTACATAGATCATTTTATAGTTTAATATAATTAATTTTTAAATATAATTTTTTTAAAAGAGCTGAAAAATCTACTATGTTGCGTCCTTGAAATATTGCATCTTATGGTTGTTCTGTATGCTGTTGACCCCAGAAATGTAATTTCCTGCTTGCGCAATTGGCTCAGTATTTTTCTCAGGAGTCTCAAAAAGCCCATCAACTTCTAAATGTGAGCAAATGCTCCAGCTTTTCTCATTACAGACTGCGTTCAGGGCCGTGCATCGGTCCTGTACAGATATGCACTCAGGAATGCACATGAAAAACAATGCAGTCTTCTACCTGTCATTAAATTGAACAAGGTGGCGACATGGGACCACTTGTGCCTCTTATGCAGATGAGCACAACCCTCCCCTTTTAGTCCGGAATCTGCTGTTTTACACTTCTTATACTAGCTTCAGCTATTTCCTGAAGTATTGCATATACTGTACGTTTTATAACTATGCAGCAAATTTTTTTTTTCTTTTCTTGCAGAAGTTTTGTATTTTTAATTAAAAAATACTCTGCAAGATTAATATGTGCTCTTTAAAAAGCATCCTACATCCTACATCCTTATCTTTATACTTTTCTATTTGCTCTTCATTATGGATCTTTTCGTGATGACCTGTACGTGTTTTTCTTTAGTTCTGTTCTTGCATGGAATCTGTTTGACTTGCCTGAGGCAAGCAATGGTCTCCTAGAGAATGATGGAAGGGGAGAACCTGATTTGCATTTATTGCCTAACAAAAAGAACCTGCGTGGTCAGTGACTTTAATTTTTTTCTAAGTTCGAAAGCGTCCGCCGGAGAGAACTGTGACATCTGATGTTGGATGTGCTCATTGGTGCCCCTTACTTGCACCTGTAAACACCCTCCTAGGAGTGTTCAATCGTGGAGATGGCAGGAGGTGAGGTTGAGCAGTTTATGGCCAGGTTTATTGTGCGTTTTTGAAATTCTTGCCGATTGTAGACGGTCATATCTCTAGGCTGTAGCCGCATTTGGTTGCATATTTTTAGATTACCTTCTGACATTTTGTTTCTTTTTTTGTCTTCTGTTGCAGCCCGCGATGCGGATGAGAGAGAAAAGTGGATCCATGCGCTAGAAGAGACTATCTTGCGTCATACTCTCCAGCTACAGGTAAGGGCGTTTGATTTCACACTTCAGTTGGTTCTGTCAGGTTTATCTTCTATATGTTTAGTCAGGGTGTTGCACTTGTTTTCAGATTATGGTGTACCTATAGACTCTGTAAGCTAGACTTCACCAATTGGGCAGCTTCCAGTTTCTGATCTTTTTTTCTGTGCTCGTTTATACGTATAAATCAAATGTTTTTATTTATTTTATTTTCTTATTTTTTTCCTTGTAACTTTTGCAAAGCCCACAGTTGCTGTAGCCCAGGTCAATTTTAGTCTTATTTTAGTTCTTGAATGTTTTAGATGATTATCCCCTGATGCTATTTTGGCGGAATTGGTTGACTGTTGTGATGTCTTTGACAGGTTCACTTTAGGGGTTTCACTCTGCCGTTTCATTTGTATTTTTAAATTATTTGTAAAGTAAAGATGGTGCTGACCAGGGACACCTGATAGGAGGAAGGAGAGCAAAGGAATAACTCATCAGTATTCTGCTGCTCCTTTTACTATCCAGTCAAAGGCTGGGAGCAGGTCGTTTTAAAGCTATTTATAGGCAATTTCTTTAGGAGCACAGCTTGAAGTATGTTGTCCCAAAGCTGAATTCCAGCCCTATCTTCCTCCTTGCACACTTGCAGAAGGTCCTCTCCTGTGTGGAAAGTGATAAGCCTCGTTGCCCTGCACACAGCGAGTTCTATACCGTGTGGTTTTAAAAACTGCAGTAATTTATTTGAGCCCATCTCCTTTTTCGAGGCAGAGAGAGTTCAAGTTTTATCTAGCCCTCGTCTCCCAATCCTCACTGTCTTTGGGTCGCCCTTTTCAGGTATTTGCTTTCTGTGCAGTCAGTCGTTTAGTCTCAGCATTATGTGTGGCTGTTACCCAGGGTGGAATGCATGCAAATGCAATCCACCTAGGTACACCTAATCCTTGACCCTATGTAGCTGACTCAACAAGCCCACCAAAGAAGTCAACTCAACATTTACATCAAAACTCCCAAGCACCAGCTCATTGATTTGGGGTGGGTGGCTTCTAACAGAAGAATTGAGGCAAGGTGCTGTGACATTTACAGGAAGATACTACCTCGCCTCACCTGACAATATATTACTGAACACCAAAGGACTACACCTAGACCCAGTGATGACAGCTAAATCTAAAACCAGGTATATATTGAAAAAGTTAAGATCTGTAACCATAGAATTTCAACTTTGTCCATGAGTAAAGGAAGTGCCAACATGCAAATGTAAAGCTAAACGGGTTAAAAGCCGTGGATCTGGTATGAGTATGGTGATAAATGGGGAAAGCCTTAGCACAAGCACTCTGTGGGGAGAGAATTTAGACTTTTATCCCCTTCATAGAAACCGGGACAAAGTTCCAGAAGTCGTGTTACTCAGACTTTCTTAGCTTTCTACCAAACCTTCTATAACATCCCCTCTACTCTCCCAAGTGACCCAACAGGATAAACTTGATAAAATCTCACAGTATCTTTGCCTCAGGCATGCCTAAGTAAAAATCAGAGGCAAGCAAATCTGTGGAAAAACCAGATCAAGTGTTTACACTGACAGCAAAATGCATCAAACCCCATAATGCTTCTAGCCAAAATAGGTTTCCCGTGTCCTGTATACATAGATCATACAACGTGGTGTTCCAGCAGCGGTACCAGGACGTCTTGTTCTCGGTACAAAATCGATTTGGACTGAGCTACTCAGCCATTCGCAGGAAGCTTCGTATGGTTTCCTGTGATTGGCTGAAGTGGGGAGGCTGGTGGATAATGTTAATAAGAAGATGCCTTCATTCAAAGAAAAAAAATACAAAGCTTCATATGAATGGCTAAGGAATGCTGAGCCCGACTTGATTTTTTTCTAAAGAACGGGATAGGAAAGGCCCTGAACTGCTGGTGGAACGCAGCGCTGTATGCTACGTGCAGTTTATACAACTCTGATAGCGGGCTCATTTCTTAGTAACGGAAATAGTTAGTTTGTTTGCGCCAGTTTGGCCCCAAAAACGATTTTAAAGTGAAATCTTAGTTTTTATACTGTCTGTGTCTAAAACTGATATTTGTCCAGCCAAGCCACAAAGGGGTTTAAAATGTAGTTGTAAAAATATGTAGCATTAGCTGAAACTACTAGGAAGATGATGGCAGAGCCATTGAGACTTGCTTCGCTTTACTTCATCCCAAAGGTGTTCTATCGGGTTGAGGTAAGGACTGTTTGCAGGCCAGTCAAGTTCCTCCACCCCAAACTCTCTCATCCATGTCTTTACCTTGCTTTGTGCTCTGGTGTGCAGTCATGCAGTCTGGTGTGCAGTCATGTTGGAACATGAAGGGACCATCCCCAAAGTGTTCCCACAAAGTTGGGAGCATAAAATTGTCCATAATGTCTTAATGTCATAAACGCCTTAAGAGCCCTTTCACACCGAGCCGCCCATAGCGTCGGCAGTAAAATGCCGCTATTTTTAGCGGCGTTTTACCATCGGATTAGCGGCGCATTTCGGCCGCTAGCGGGGTGCTTTTACCCCCCGCTAGCGGCCGAGTAAGGGTTAAAACCGCCCGCAATGCGCCCCAATAGCGGCATTTTGCTGGCGGTATCCCAGCGCTTCCCCCTTGATTTCAATGGGGAGCAGCGGTGGAGGAGCGATAAACACACCGCTCCTTCGCCGCTCCAAAGAAGCTGCTGGCAGGACTTTTCCTGACATCCTGCCAGAGCAGCGCTCCGGTGTTAAAGCCCTCGGGCTTTCACACTGGAGACAATGCTGCAGCTGTTTGAGGGCAGATTACAGGCGCTATTTTTAATGCTATAGCGCCTGCAAAACGCCCTTGGTGTGAAAGGGGTCTAAGCGTTACCTTCACTAGAACTAAGGGGCCAAACCCAATCTCTGAAAAACAACCCCACATCATAATCCACCAAATGATTTGGACCAGTGCACAAAGCAAGGCCCATAAAGACATGGGTGAGCAAGTTTGGGGTGAAGGAACTTGACTGGCCTGCACAGAGTCCTGACTTCAACCCGATAGAACACCTTTGGGATGAAGTAGAGCGGAGACTGCAAGCCAGGCCTTCTCGTCCAACATCAGTGCCTGACATCAACAATGCGCTATTGAAAGATTGGTCAAACATTCCCATAGAAACCCTCCTAAACCTTGTGGACAGCCTTCCCAGAAGGGTTGAAGCAGTTAAAGGGTGGGCCAACTCCATATTGAACCCTACAGACTAATGCCCCGTACACACGGTTGGATTTTCCAATGGAAAATGTGTGATAGGACCTTGTTGTCGGAAATTCCCACCGTATGTGGGCTCCATCACACATTTTCCATCGGATTTTCCGACACACAAAGTTTGAGAGCAGGATATAAAATTTTCCGACAACAAAATCCGTTGTCGGAAATTCCGATCGTGTGTACACAAATCCGACGGACAAAGTGCCACGCATGCTCAGAATAAATAAAGAGATGAAAGCTATTGGCCACTGCCCCATTTATAGTCCCGACGTACGTGTTTTACGTCACCGCGTTCAGAACGATCGGATTTTCCGACAACTTTGTGTGACCGTGTGTATGCAAGACAAGTTTGAGCCAACATCCGTCGGAAAAAATCCTAGGATTTTGTTGTCGGAATGTCCGATCAATGTCCGACCGTGTGTACGGGGCATTAGACTGAGATGCCATTAACGTCCAAGGTAGGCGTCCCTATACTTTTGGTAATGTAGTACATACATACATTTATGCTCACAAGTTTGCATACCCTGGCAGAAATTGTGAAAATTTGGCATTGATATTGAAAATATGACTGATCATGCCAAAAAAATATTAATTTTTTTTATTTAAGGATAGCGATCGCATGAAGCCATTTATTATCACATCTTTTTTTGGATCCTTTTTAAATCATAACAGAAATCACCCAAATGGCCCTGATAAAAAGTTTACATACCCTGCAATGTTTGGCCTTGGTACAGACACAGAAGGTGACACACACAGGTTAAAATGGTAATTAAAGGTTAATTTCCCACATTTGGAGCTTTTTAAATCGCAATTGGTGTCTGTGTATAAATAGTCAAGGAGTTTGTTGGCTCTCACGTGGATGCACTAAGCAGGCAGAGCTGAGAGGAGGTAGAAAAGGACAGTCAAAAGACCTGCGTAACAAGGTAAACAAAGGTGAAAAAGGTTATAAAAAGATATCCAAAGCCTTGAATATGCCAGTCAGTACTGTTTAATCACCTAATAAGTGGAAAATTAGGGTCTTTTTTGATACTAAGTGAAGGTCAGGGAGATCAAGAAAGATTTCAGCCACAATTACCACAGGAACTGTTGGGGATACAAAGAAAAACCCCAAGGTAACCTCAGGAGAAATACAGGCTGCGCTGGAAAAAGATGGTGTGGTGGTTTGTTTTTAAGGAGCACAATCTGTTGATACTTGAACAAAAAAGAGCTGCATGGTCAAGATGCCAGAAAGAAGCCTTTACTGCACAAGTTCCACAAAAAAGCCTGGTTACAATATGCCCAACAACACCTTGACATGCCTCATTGGCTTTTTTGTGGCATTGGCGCAGTAAAGGCTTCCTTCTGGTAGTTCAACCATGCAGCTCTTTTTTGTTCAAGTATCGTTGATTTGTGCTCCTTAACCACTTAAGCCCTGGACCATTTGGCTGGCCAAAGACCAGAGCACTTTTTGCGATTCGGCACTGCGCCGCTTTAACTGACAATTGCGCGGTCATGGCTCCCAAACAAAATTGACGTCCTTTTTTCCCCACAAACAGAGCTTTCTTTTGGTGGTATTTGATCGTATTCTACATATTTTTAGTAAAAAAATCGCAATAAGCGTTTGGTTTGCGCAAAAGTTATAGCGTCTACAAAATAGGGGATAGTTTTATGGCATTTTAATTAATCATTTTTTTTTTTACTAGTAATGGCAGCGATCAGCAATTTTTATCGTGACTGCGACATTATGGCGGACACATTGGACACTTTTGGCGCTATTTTGGGACCATTCACATTATTACAGCAATCAGTGCGATTAAAAATGCATTGATTACTGTGTAAATGTGACTGACAGTGAAGGGGTTAACACTAGGTGGCGCTGTAGGGATTAAGTGTGAGTGATTCTAACTATGGTGGGAGGGGCTATGTGTGACACGACACTGATCACCGCTACAGGGAGCTGCGATCAGTGTCCTGTCACTAGGCAGAACGGGGGAAATGCTTATTTACATCAGCATTTCCCCGTTCTTCCTCTCTGAGACCATCGCGGGTTTCTCCGCGAACTCTATGACCCATGATCACACTGGAGCTCGCGGTGGGCGTGCACGCAATGGCACGGCAGCAAATTTAAAGGGACGTACCTGTACGCCCATTTGCCTGTCCGTGCGATTGTGTCGACATATATGTACATGCGGCGGTTGGCAAGCGGTTAAAAACAACCACACCGGCTTTTTGGAGAGCAGCTTGTATTTCTCCTGCGGTTACCTGTGGGTTTTTCTTTGTATCCTGAGCAATTCTTCCGCCAGTTGTGGCTGCAATCTTTCTTGTTCTACCTGACCTTGGCTTGGTATCAAAAGAGCCCCTAATTTTCCACTTCTTAAGTGATTAAAAAGTACTGACTGGCATATTCAAGGCTTTGGATATCCTTTTTATATCATTTTTATATGCTTTTCCATCTTTGTAAAGTTTCATTACCTTTTTACGCGGGTCTTTTGACTGTTCTTTTCTACCTCCTCGTGGCTTGGTGTCTAGTGCATCCATGAGCCAACAAACTCATTGACTATTTATACACAGACACTAATTGTGATTTAAAAAAACCACAAATGTGGGAAATTTGCCTTTTGATTGCCATTTTAACCTGTGTGCCACCTTCTGTGTCTGTACCAAGGCCAAGGGTATGTAAACTTTTTATCAGGGCCATTTTGGTGATTTCTGTTATCATGATTTAAAAAGGATCCAAAAAAACAATGGGATAATAAATGGCTTTGTGCGATTGCTATCCTTAAATAAAAAAAGACAGTTTTTTTCGCATGATCAGTCATATTTTCAATATTAATGCCAAAATTTCACAATTTCTGCCAGGGTATGCAAACTTTTGAGCACAACTGTACATGCATATCTACACAGCCAAGCCATTAAAAAGGTGTGTAATATGTAGCATTAGCTGCTGACTACTAGGTAGGTGATGACAGAGCCATTGAGACATGAATTATAGAGATGCTTCGCCAGGAGCCAATCGGCTCAGGAAATGACTAGGGTGTTATGAGTGATTAGAATCCATTATATTGGACAAACCGTAAGCCGTTGAGTTGTAGTATTCTCACTCTGATCTGTCAGATTTTCCAGCTGTAGTTGTATTGGCATGTAATCAGAACTAGATTCATTATGGTATGACCCCACTGGTGACTTCTCTGAGGGGCATGTATGACACGCAGAGTGCCCGTGGGGGGCAGGTTGGGAAATAAAATCATTTATATATGGATTGTAGACACTGTAGGTTACAGCCCATATGACCCAGATATAAATCTGGTCCCGTGACCAAAGCTTTCCATACAAACCTATCTCTGGGCAGCATAGCTTGTTGGTACCCTGGAGATCTGCTGGAGCCATGTACATATTGTGGCCAAACATTTGTGAATTTCTCGCTGGCGTACAGAAAAGGGAAGTTGCTTTTGTATCATGTGATGAGCTGTAGGTCTGCCCACATGTCCATTCTACTTTAACCATGTCCTGGATTACTAGGAACACAAATTGAGGGGACTTTTTGACTTTACCACAGTTATGTTTTCTGAGAAACTTTACTGCGGTACCAGTCTTCTCAGTGTGGAGGGGTTGTGTGTATTGTGTTTTTTCTTCTTGGTTTTTTTTTTTTTTTCTTTTTAAGATATACAGGTGCATCTCAAAAATGTGAATATCATCAAAAAGTTTAATTTATTTCAGTATTTCAATTCAGTGAAACTCCATATTGTATAGATTCATTACACGCAGAGTGATATATTTTCAAGCATTTCTTCCATTTAATTTTGATGATTATGGCTTACAGCTAGTGAAAGTCACACGTTCCGTGTAAATGATCTTGTGTGTTTTTTTTTTTGGTGGTGTTTTATAAGCATTTTCGTTTTTTTAAAGGATAAGTTCACCTTTAGCAACATGTTACACCCGTATTTAGGATGTATTGCGTTACTAGGCAGCACCCCCCAATCTTCTCCTCAGTTCTTCTCCCTCCACCCACTGTCAAAATTTTAAAATTGGCGCACCTGTGAGGGGCTCTGCCCGCATAGCCGCATCATTCATTCACAGGAGTCTGTGAATGAAAATACTGCAAGTAGCATTTTACCACTACAGCAGACTGACTTGAAGTTTGAATGTACATGCGGGCATGCTGATTGGCACGCTTGTAATTTATTCATGCTGCCTACAGTTCTGTACGAGCAAACAGTCCCTCCCAGGAACTGTCTACTCATAAAGAGGTATGGGCAGAGCCCTTTAGGAAGTGTGTGTTTTTGGGCATGCCCCCACCCCCATTTTGGATGGTTGTGTATTGAAGGCCACTTAAATTTTTTGTTTATTCACACTAGCTTACACAGTAAATGGTGGCAATTTTAGCCTGTACACTAGTGTCTGGAGGGGGCAGTGCAACGCATGTTTCAGTGCATCATACTATTTCAATAAAGTTAAGAGGAAAACGAATGTAAATTGTCACTTCAGTGTCATTCAGTTTGCCAAGAGAGAATCTAGCATGTCTACATGTTACTACACCGCACTGTACATTGCATGAGTGTTGTGGTGTAAACTCGGTACATAGTGGCGCTGCACAAAAAAATGAGAATCACAATTTTTTTTGCTTAGAATAAAGATCATGATTCCCTCACGTTTCTCGGCACAAATACAGTGTGACATAAAATATTGCAATGACCGCCATTTTATTCTCTAGGGTCACTGCTAAAAAAAAAAAAAATATATACACACTCACACTCACACTCACACTCACACTCTCACTCTCTCAGATGGTAAAGCTGCCCATTCCTCTTTGCAAAAAGCCTCCAGTCCCTGGAAATTCTTGGGCTGTCTTGTATGAACTGCACGTCTGAGATCTCCCCAGAGTGGCTCAATGATATTGAGGTCAGGAGACTGAGATGGCCACTCCAGAACCTTCACTTTATTCTGCTGTAGCCAATGACGGGTCGACTTGGCCTTGTGTTTTGAATCATTGTCATGTTGGAATGTCCAAGTACATCCCATGCCCAGCTTCCTGGCTGATGAATGCAAATGTTCCTCCAGTATTTTTTGATAACATACTGCATTCATCTTACCAACAATTTTGATCAAATTTCCTGTGCCTTTGTAACTCGCACATCCCCAAAACATCAGCGATCCACCTCCGTACCTTTCATCATAGGCCATGTTGACTCCTCTCCAAATGTAGGTTGTGGCCAAAAAGCTCAATTTTGGTCTTATCACTCCAAATGACTTTGTGCCAGAAGGTTTGAGGTTTGTCTCTGTGCTGTTTGGCATATTGTAAGCGGGATAATTTGCGGCATTTGCGTAGTAATGGCTTTCTTCTGGTGACTCGACCATGCAGCCCATCTTTCTTCAAGTGCCTCCTTATTGTGCATCTTGAAACAGCCACACCACATGTTTTCAGAGTCCTGTATTTCACCTGAAGTTATTTGTGGGCTTTTCTTTGCATCCCGAACAATTTTCCTGGCTGTTTGGGCTGACTTTTTAGTTGGTCTACCTGACCGTGGTTTGGTTTCAACAGAACCCCTCATTTTGCATTTCTTGATTAGAGTTTAAACACTGCTGATTGGCATTCTTAATTCCTTGGACATCTTTTTATATTCCTTTCCTGTTTTATACAGTTCAGCTACCTTTTCCCACAGATCCTTTGACAATTTTTGGTTTCCCCATGACTCAGAATCCAGAAATGTCAGTACAGCACTGGATGAAAGATGTAAGAGTCTGTCAGGAGTCCAGCAACGCATTGACCTTTGACACACACAGACACACACAGACACACACAGACACACACAGACACACACAGACACACACAGACACACACAGACACACACAGACACACACAGACACACACAGACACACACAGACACACACACACTGCAAGCAAACAGATCACAGGTGAGGATGGTTACCTTAAATAGCCATTCAAACCCCTTTGTGTCAACGTGTGTGCATGTTATCAGGCCAAAATCATCAGGGTCATTTGGGTAGTTTCTGTTGCCATTATGATTTAAAAAGAGTAAACACAGTTGATTGATAATAAATGGCTTCAGCCAAACACTAACCATCAGTGAAAAAAGTTTTTGTGTTATCATTCATATTCTCTGAAAAAATGGCCAAGAAATCATAAATTCTGCCAGGGTATGTAAACTTATGAGCACAACTGTACACTATATTGCACATGAACTTTAATGGCATCCCAGTCTTAGTCCGTAGGGTTCAATATTGAGTTGGCCCCTCCTTTTCAGCAATAACCGGTTCAACTCTCCTGGGAAGGCTGTCCACAAAGTTTAGGAGTGTCTATGGGAATGTTTGACCATTGTTTCACAAACCCATTTGTGAGGTCAGGCACCGATGTTGGAAGAAAAGGCCTGGCTTGCAGTCTCCGCTCTAATTCATCCCAAAGGTGTTCTATTGGGTTGAAGCCAGGATTCTGTGCAGGCCAGTCAAGTTCCTTCACCCCAGACTTGCTCACCCATGTCTTTATGGACCTTGGTTTGTGCACTGGTCCAAATCATTTGGTGGAGGGGGTTATATGGTGAGGTTTTTTTTCAGGGGTTGGGCTTGGCCACTTAGTTCCAGTGAAGGTAACTCTTAAGGCGTTGGCATACCAAGACATTTTGGACAATTTTCATGCTCCCAACGTTGTGGAAACTGGGGATGGACCCTTCCTGTTCCAGCATGACTGCGCACCAGTGCACAAAGCAAGGTCCATGAGCAAGTTTGGGGTGGAGGAACTTGACTGGCCTGCACAGAGTCCTGACCTCAACCCGATAGAACACCTTTGGGATGATTTAGAGCGGAGACTGAGCCAGGCCTTCTCGTCCAACATCAGCGCCTGACCTCACAAATGCATTTTTGGAAGAATGTTCATACATTCCCATAGACACACTCCTAAACCTTGTGGACAGCCTTCCCAGAAGAGTTGAAGCTGTTAAAGCTGCAAAGGGTGGGCCAACTCAATATTGAACCCTACGGACTAAGATGGCATTAAAGTTCTTGTGCGTGTAAAAGCAGTCGTCCCAATACTTTTGACAATCTAGTGTATATGGCTGAATGGAGGCATAACCAGGAGTAATAATATGGTGTGAAGCTGGCCAGTTATATCAGATGTTTCCAGGTCCTGGGATTATTCAAAGTCCCCAGGGGTGGGTGTACATGTGTTGTGACCCTACTTAATTGTAAGGTCATAACCCTAAGGTGAGAGTTCATGCGGTGAAGGGTGCACATATTGCTTGTGGTTTTCTGCACAGAGTGGTGGACAAACAGTACAAGCTGAACACTGGAGATTGATTGATTTATTTTGAAAAGCACTTTACAACACAAGCAAACATTAAAGGGGTTGTAAAGGTTTGTGGTTTATTTTATTTCTTTTTTTGTATATCAAATGTGGTATACTTGCCTCCTCTGTGCAAGGGTTTTGCACAGAGTGGCCCCGATTCTCCTCTTCTGGGGTCCCCCAGTGGTGCTCCTGGCTCCTCCCCTCATCGAGTGCCCCCTCGGAGACCTGCATTCCAAGGGGACACCCATGCGGGCGCACTCCCGAGTCCTGCTGCTGCGTCTATTGACACAGACAGAGGGACTCAGCCTCAACCCCCTGGCTCCCGTGTCCCTGGATTTGATTGACAGCAGCGGGAGCCAATGGCTGCTGCTATCAATCTATCCAATGAGGACCCGAGACAGCGGCTGGAGCTGCTGTGCTCGTTCCCATCGCTGGAAAGATCGGATTCAGGTAAAAGGGGGGCTCTGGGTGGCTGCTGCACTACAGAATGTTTTTCACCTTTTATGCATTAAGGTAAAAAACCTCAAGGGTTTACAACCCCTTTATTGGATTGATGGTACTTTTTAATATGGACTATTTTGTATATTATATCTTTTTGCGTTTTTATGAATTTTTTGTTTAGCATAATGATATGTTCACACAATATTGTGTTGCGCGGCACTGATTGGGTATAAGCCCTCATGCACACAGGCTGTTAAAAAAACGTTATGAAAACGCCAGTATTTTAGCAGTGACTTTTTTCAGCGTTTTTGTAATAGCGGTTTTTAGCGTTTTTGAGCGTTTTTCCGCGTTAGCGTTTTTGAGTGTTTTTTTTTTTTTTTTTCAAATTTTTTTTTTTTTCAATGGATCAAAAACGCTAAAAAACGTTGGTGAATGACGTTTTTGAGCGTTTTTCAGCGTTAGAGCGTTTTTACAGCTGAAAAACGTCTCTCAGAACCCACTGGTCCTGGGTTTTTTTTACAGCTTAAAAACGCCTATGCCACTTGCAGCTCAAAAACGCCTAGGTGGGCAGGAAGCCATAGACTAACATAGACAGGCCTTTTTAAGCTGCAAAAAAAGCTCAAAAAAGCAGCTGTAAAAACGTTCGTGTGCATGAGGACTAAGTGTTGTACTGTATTTTGTGGCTGTAAGAATATCCCAAAATTGACTGTGTTTACTTGGATGTAGTCAATGTTTGGCTGACCATTTTCTTCCCAGATCCTTTAACTTTCCGATCAAAGAATGTTGGGTAGGAGGGTTCTGACAGGGTCACCTATGGCTTGATTTGCGACTGTTTCAGCTAAAACTTAAAATTGTTGAATGAAGCATTCCTCTACAATTTACCTATCACCATTTGTGATTAGAACTTTACCTTTGGAAAAGTACATCTTTCTGGAACCCAGCAGGTGGCCATGGAATGGATATCAATTTACTGGTTACAATGATGACTCCTCAGTTATTTTTAGATATGAGTCGGCTTCAAAACAGGAGTCTGGACAAAAAAAAAAAAAACACCCTTCATTTCAGTTTGCTTATTTTGAAGCAGAGAAGAGGGAAAAATGTACCTGTCACCATTGTGATTAGAACCTTATCTTTGGAAAAGTACGTCTTTCTGGAACCCAGCAGGTGGTCATGGAATGGATATCAATGTATTGGTCACAATGATGACTCCTCAGTTATTTTTAGGTATGAGTCAGCTTTGAAACAGGCGTCTGGACAGAAAAAAAAACTACCCCTCATTTCACTTTGTTTATTTTGAAGTAGAGAAGGGGGAAAGATTGGACTGGTAAGATTTTCTTACCGGTTATAAATTCTTTATGACCCTTTTTTTGGTCATTGGATGGACTCATTATGGTGTACTATGGATTCCATTGCCTTGGGGTTCGAAAGTGCTATCAGATTGAGCAGTAGTGGCTGTTAATAGTACAAAGGCAGCCATAGATGGATCGAATCTCAGGCAGCTCAGCGAAACTGGCCCAGACTCAATCCACCTATAGGCAGGCGGGTCATACTGAAATCTATGTACATTGATTGACTTCAGCACAACCAGCCTGTCTGACTTTTTTTTTTTTCATGCAACCACTGCTGGCAGCTATAGCTGCTAGCAGTGATCATTGTGTTCTGCTGGCAGGGAAGACTCCCTGCCGGCAGAACATAATATCGCTGCAGGAAGAATTTCCCCCCATCAACACTGTGTTGATCTGGGAATTAAGCAATTTTTCTTTCCTTCCACCTGTTAAAGGAAAGAAAATTGTATAATCTATGGCTTGCTTTATGCTTGTTATAGACAGGCATAGGTCTCCTCCCTGAAAATAACATCTGCTGACAAAGCACCTTTTTAGTATCTTGTTGTTCAGTCCATGGCAGCCACTTGGTATGGTGGTATCTTCCTTCTCAATGGGAAAATTGGTCCAGCCTCACAGTATTTCTCCACGAAGGCCTCATTCACATGGACGATGATGCCTGTATTGCCATTTTTAGGCTTTGGAATCCTAGTGCCTCCATCTTGGATGTGGGATCCAGCTGCGATTTTCTGATTTCTCACTGCTGTCTCTCCATGGCGCAGGTGCAAGATTGTGTGGTGCTTTCAGAAAAAGGTACCTGCTCCCAGAAAAAAAAATACCACCAATTTTGCAACAGGGGGGTTGTGGCAGGCACTTTTTTAAGTGGAGGTCTGCTTTATACAAATCCACTAAATTGTGCTGTGCCCAAAAAAAAAAACAAGTGAATAAATAGGCAGTTACTTTTTACGTAAATAGAAATAAAAATTGAAGTCCTTGCTCTTCTACCTCTTCACTCTGCAGACTCCTAGGATGGCTCAGAGTACTGATTGGTCAACACAGGGTTGTGCTGCGCTAACCAATCAGAAGCGCTCTGATCCTTCCTGAAAGCCGTATAGAATAGAAAGGGTGAAGAGCAGGATTTTAAATCCCTGGACTGCTCCACTAGCTACGTGGTCACTGACAGCGCATCGCCCAAGAGAGGCAAGTACAGCAAGGACCGGGAGGGGGGGCGTTTGGGGAAGGTTAAGGGTGTCAGTTGACCTAACACTTTTATGATATTGGATGTGAAGGTCCGCTTTAAGCAACCATCTTGCCAAGAGCAGATCTGCCCCTATCACCAGACCTTCTGATCCCCTCAGGATCTTCTCTATGATCCTGCCGATGGTGCATTGTTGTACATATGCAGTGAAATACCACTTTTGGAGCGATCATCCGACAATCTGAGCGTTGGTACACTGCTTTCAAGAGACGATCACAACAGTTCATGCAAAGTTATCTGAAGGTACAAGCTTGACAATTTTTCTCGTACAATAACCGAGCAACCATTTTTTCATTTAATCGGTATTCGTCCAGAAAAAAAAAAAGTAGCCAAGACTGCGCATGCTCAGAAATGAAAGACTACAATACATTACATCATCTTGGAAAGTTGTATTGGGTCTAGTGAAATATTCATTTTCGATATGAGACTAGCATGCAAAAAAAAAATAAAAAGTACGATCATTCGTCTGATATTCTCATTGTGTGTATGAGGTTTTTAGGCTCTGTTCACACCATGGCATTCCGGATTGCGGGCAGAGTCGCCGTGACTCCGAATTGCTGCAAATCACGGGACGCCCTTGCGATCCCCATTTAACTTTCAATGGCACCCCAATCACAGCTCGATTTTTGCAGCGTTAGTCGCAACAACAAATCACGGTAAAAGCACGCTAACAAAATCGCCGGATGCCTGTTTCCGGAAACTTCTTTTGGGCGAAAGGCATCCCACGTTTTCCAGCGATTCGGAATCACCACAATTCTGCCCGCAATCCAGAATGCCATGGTGTGACTGGAGCCTTAGAGTGGCTAGACGCAGCTCCATATTCAGACAGAAGCCTTTTCATCCGATTTTCTCATCGAGTGTACTTGGCATTACCCTGACTGTCTGTGGTGTGCTGTGTTTGCCAACCCTATCCGGATTTTCAGCCCTAGTTCACACCGGTGTGGCTTTAAAATTGCGCTACTTCAGCGCGATATCAAAGCCGCACATCAGTGCGATTTTGCACTGCCGATTTAATTGCCGCTTGTGACTTAATTTAACAGAAGCCTATGCAAGTCGCAAAGTAATCGGTAAAAAGTAGTGCAGGAACCTTTTTCATAATCGCTGCGATATAAACGAGTCCATTGCCGGCAATGGGGTGCGATTTGTCATGTGATTTGAAACTGAAATCGCATGATAAGTTGCACCATTGTGAACGGGGGGCTCACCAGTGAATGTCATGAATGGCAGTGACTGGTTGCTGTGACACAACGGAGACAGACTTTATTTTGGGCTCTTCTCTTTTTCCCACACTCATACCAGTTCCAGTGATTTGTAGCTGCAGAGCTTTTCTTTCTGTTTGCAGTGAGGTTTATGAGTGCAAAACTGTGTCTGATAGGAGATCTGGATTGATTACTAAACTGAAACTAATGAGAATATAATCTGGCATGTTCCCCAGTGTACTGCTAAATAGTACACTGGGGTCACATGACATCTGACAGTCCAATGAACACTGATCTTTTTGATATGTAAACTGCACACTGCCAATAGCTTTGCAGAGGGAGGTGAGCAGTTGCTGGTCAGTGGAAGAGCAGAGGGGAAGTAGCTGGATGCTTGCAGCTCGTAAGTAAAAAGCACGCATGTCGTTGATGAGGATTTTGAGATCTGGGCGCAGGGCAGTGTAATCACAATGGCTGTGGAAGGCTGCAGCAGCGTAAGTAATGGCAGCAGCCATTGTCCTGTCCTTGTTTTTGTGTGTCTTTTGTAAAGCAGAATGAGATACGGGGGACATGAAGGAGATAAAATGGAGCTGAGTAGTCGCCCCTTCTCTCTGTGTGCAGTAATTGTGATGAGGTTTATTAAATTCACAGGAGGTCACACAAGGACGGAAGTGGTAGAATGCTCCAGTCCTCGTTTATGTTAATAGACTTGTTTTGTGCTCTTGAAAACGCATATGCATATATTAATCTCTTTCTAAATGTCACCCGCTACTTTCTGTATTATTCTGCAAGAATACAGGACAGTCTAATTAAGTTTTATGATGCAGAGCTCATAAAACCACCAAATGTAACCAGTACATTTTTCATCTACATTTCTTGCACTGCAAATGTGTAAATGACCACTTCTAGGACCCAATCAAAGAGTAGATGTCAGTGCCCAACACCTCCGTATTACAAATCAGGTTCAGGAGCTACGGTGGAGAAATGCCAGTTATGTGGTCAGAAAATTTTTTTTTTTTTTTTTTTATTTTTTTATTTTTTTTTTGCGCCCCGAGGGGGAGTAATTCTAATGTCCAACAGTGATGGTGAACCTTGGCACCCCAGATGTTTTGGAACCACATTACCCATGGTGCTCAACTACACTGCAGAGTGCATGAGCATCATGGGAAATGTAGTTCCAAAACATCTGGGGTGCCAAGGTTCGCCATCACTGTTATAGGGTAACACTGGCCATACATGGGTCATTGTGACCAAATGATCCAAGACCCAACTGACCTTATTTCCCCATCCACATAAGCAAACCAGTGTCGTTCCATCTCAGCCTGCTTGGACAGATCCCACACAACTCACGTGAACAAGAAAGTCTGTATGGCTGCACTACGATAAAGTACCATCTTTATTGTAATATCAAAACCGCATAAAAAAACATCCAAATGACTATCAAAACAGCAACCAAATCTTGGTTTGCTGTTTTGATATTACAGTAAAGATGGTCTTTTATTGGAGAGCAGCCACCTGGACCTTTTCTTGTTCTCCCCCATCCACACCCTCGATGTGGATGCTGGAATCCTCCCTGATGTGTCAATGTATTCTGACTGCAGGAAGACTTCCCCCCGCCATCAGAATGCACAGATCAGTGCTGCAGTCTATAGCCTGCAGCACTTATCATGCAAAAAGAAATACAAACCGAATGGTTGAACTGATGTCGATCAGTAGTTCAACTTCTGTTCAACCTCAGTGGACACACATGGATCGAAATTTGGCTGGTCCCTGCTGAACTGGGTAAATTCCGATCCATGTATGGACATGCCATACTGCATACCCTGCTGGCTGCAATCCAAAGTTGAAATATTAGTTTTTGGGTGGACTGATTACTAATACAGGACAAGTCCTCTTCAATAAACATCCATGTGTTAGATATCCAGGATGGTAGCTCCCCAAAGCTAAAGATCATAGATATGTGAAGGATTATATTGCAATATGATTGGCATGTTCAGCTGGGTAAGCCAACCTTCTTAATAGTGGTAGACTTGCTGGTATATTTTATGAGGTCTAATTCACATCACAATCCCCACATTCAGTCTGTGTTTGCATTCATTTTAGTGCGTTGTAATGTGTTTGTGCGTTCCCCCCCCCCCCCCCCCCCCCACTGTTTGTGCATTCAGTCAAAGACAATGCTAGGTGATATATATATTTATTTGAAAGCTCTGGAATTGAACGTAGCAGTGTGAACTAGGATGATTGCAAAACTGGGATTTTACTGGGCAACATCACCATTGCTTCCAGGGAAATCTTGTACCTAAAGCCGGCCATAGACAGTTCGACTCTCAGCTAGTTCAGCAGGGACTGGCTGAAAACATGTATGGGCGGGCCGACTGTTAGGGTTGCCACCTGTCCTCACCCGGACAGTTCGGGTTTTGAATCATGTGTCCGAGTTTCAGTCCGCCTGAAACCTGGACACAATATTCAGACAGGAATGTGGCTCGGAGCAGGTCCTGACAGGAGGGTGAAGGGGGCACTATGCATGGCTGCATAGCTATTGTCTTTGGAGTGCCCAAAGGTGTCCCAGGTCTGTTTACATTCCTATGCCCCGTACACACGGTCGGATTTTACGATGGAAAATGTCCGATCGGAGCGTGTTGTCGGAAATTCCGACCGTGTGTGGGCTCCATCGGACATTTTCCATCGGATTTTCCGACACACAAAGTTGGAGAGCAGGAGATAAAATTTTCCGACAACAAAATCCGTTGTCGGAAATTCCGATCGCGTGTACACAAATCCGACGGACAAAGTGCCACGCATGCTCAGAATAAATAGAGATGAAAGCTATTGGCCACTGCCCCGTTTATAGTCCCGACGTACATGTTTTACGTCACCGCGTTTTAGAACGATCGGATTTTCCGACAACTTTGTGTGACCGTGTGTATGCAAGACAAGTTTGAGCCAACATCCGTCGGAAAAAATCCTAGGATTTTGTTGTTGGAATGTCCGAACAAAGTCCGACCGTGTGTACGCCCTACTAGAGTTTATGCTGAAAAAAAAAAAATACTGTGCGCTGCTAAAGTTTTCGGGTTTGGCTTAAAGAAAAAGTGGTAACCCTACTGAATGTACCCAAGTTGATCAATCAACTTGGGTACTACCAGTCTGTCGTATTTTACATGCAATTATTGCTAGCAGCTATTATAGCCACTAGCAGTAATCGCTGTGAACACAATGGCTCCACGGGAGGAATTCATATTCGAAACTCGTGCTTGCAGGAAAGAAAATCACTCATCTATGACCGGCTTAAACATCAAGCTCTTGCGGTTTTGTCATACTGCTCATGTGAAAGATGAAGTACATCATGCGAGATGAAGCACGATATGCACCTCCTCATTTCGAGGTTGTGGAGTACAAATACACTTTTGTTTGTTTGGGGGAGAGTCTTTTTTTTTTTTTTCTAGCAGATGCATATAATGTTGTATAACGCATGCACATGGTGAAACGCATGACATCAAGCGTTCCATCTTGCGCATGTGCAGTATCTTGGACTTTTTCAAGATGGTGGTGCAGGAACCGGGACCCAGCAGCACAGAGACGGAAAGATAGGTAAATATGAAGTTTCAGTCACAAGGATATAGGTAAGTGTGACTAATTTGTTTATTTACCCCTTTAGTTCATATTAATAGGTGGGGATAGGTTCTCGTTTAGTTTTTTTTTTTTTCTAAGTCATGATTACCTCTCTTTACTTTCAGAGCTGTAGACCGGCGGTCACCAACCAGTGTTCTGTGGTCCATGAGAAAATTTTGGTGCTCCCCAGGTGTTCTGCCAGAAATCAACATTGCGATGCATGTTTTCCACCCAATGTTGTTTCCAGTGGTGTTCTGACTCTTGTGAACCCAGAGGGAGGTGCCAGGAGTAGTGCAGATAGTGGGAGGTGAAGAAGGAGGGGGCTTCCAATGGCGACACTGGTCACTGATTGTGGGAGGGAGCACGGAGCTCAAGCACATGGCTGGATAAGACAGTGAAATCCACTGAGTCTGTGTAAGGCAGCAGTGTGATGCAGAATGCGGGGGAGGGAGCAGAGAGTCCGAGTATTATCTGTGTATAAGGCATGTAAAATTCATTTTAGTGGTCTGCGGGGCTCAATATTGTGAGTTTAGTGGTCTGTAAGGTCCAAAAGGTTGGTGACCACTGCTGTTGACAACATGCTGGACTGGGTATGATGATCTGCTCAGTGAACCAGTAGTACTTAACAGGAAAATGGCAAATAATATTGACTATGAATGAAGGAGTTGAAGACAAATCAAATCCTCCTGGCAGTCTTATGTGTGTTCTTCATAGAAAAAAAAAAAAAAAAAAAAAAAAAAAAAAAAAAAATATATAAATATATATATATATATATATATAATTTGACAGGGCTAAATATTTGTATTGTTTTTTAGGATTTGTATGACTTGTGTAAAGTTCCCGTCTGTCAGTCATGGGATTGAGAAAAGGGAAGTGACTCGGTATTAATCAGTTCTTAACATTTTGACTCATTCGGACGTGCATGGTTTGTATCCACAGGCAGTCTACAACACTGATTGAAGGGAAGAATAGATGAATCTTGCTAGAAATATTCATTTTGTGCTCTGATCAGATCTCAGACAAATGCAAAGTGTGATCAATAGAATGTTTGTGTGTTTTTGGATCTGACACATCTTGATTGCTGCCTTTTTTTTTTTTTTTTTTAACCTTTTGACTTTGGGCAAAGATCAAGTTATTGGGCAATACAAACAGGGGGGGTAGAGCAGAGTAGTGATAGAGAATCTGTCAAGTTTTATTTCCATTTGTGTTGCTCCTGGGAAGATTTCTCATCATTCGTCTTGTCCTCTCTCATCATTTCCTGTTTTGGACAGGACAAAGTAATGGAATGTCCGTCACAAACACACAAATATTTAAGGCAAGGTTCACACTACTGCAACTTTGGAGTGAGACTTTGCTGTAAATTTTCTGCGACTTTACACTCTCTGGCGCTCAAGTCGCAAGAAACGCACTAAACCCAACACACATGTTCCTGTAGAAATGGCTGTGTATCTAAGTAGGTGCTGTAGCGACCAAAAGCTGGAATCATGTCAATTCAAAGCAAAAATTGTGACCAGCACACCAAGGATCTCTAGAGTGAACCCAAAGTTTTAGTGTAAATATGAGATCTGAGGTCTTTTTGACCCCAGGTCTCACATTTAAGAGGTCCTGTCATGCTTTTTTTCTATTACAAGGGATGTTTACATTCCTTGTAATCGGAATAAAAGTCACACTATTTTTTTTTTTTTTTTAAGAACATTGTAAAAATTAGAAAATGAAAAGTAAAATAAATAAGAATTTTTTTTTTTTTTTTTTAACGCGCTCCGTCCTGCCAAGCTCGCATGCAGAAGCGAACGCATACGTGAGTAGCACAGGCATGTGTAAACTGTGTTCAAACCACGCATGTGAGATATCACCACAATCGTTGGAGCAACAGCAATAATCCTAGCCCTCCTCTGTAACTCAAAACATGCAACCTGTAGAATTTTTTTAAACATTGCCTATGGAGTTTGGGCTAACTTTATTTTTTTAATTTAAAAATGGTGTATTTTTTTCTAAAAAAAAATAAAATAAAAGTGCGCTTGTAAGACTGCTGCGCAAATCCGTTGTGACAAAGTATTGCAACGACCGCCATTTTATTCTCTAGGGTGTTAGGAAAAAAAAACAATATATAATGTTTGGGGGTTCTAAGTAATTTTCTAGCAAAAAAAAAAAAAAATATTTTAACCACTTGACCACTGGGCACTTAAACCCCCTTCCTAACCAGACCAATTTTCAGCTTTTGGTACTCTCACATTTAGAATGACAATTACTCAGTCATACAACACTGTACCCATATAAAATTTTTGTCCTTTTTTTTTTTTTTTTTTTTTTCACACAAATAGAGCTTTCTTTTGGTGGTATTTAATCACTGCTGGGTTTTTTATTTTTTGCGCTATAAAAGAAAAAAAAAAAAAAAAATAAATTTTAGTTTGTTTCTTTTGTAAAATTTAGCAAATTAGGAATTTTTCTTCATAAATTTTGGCCAAAATGTATACTGCTACATATCTTTGGTAAAAATAAGTACAAATTGGTGTATATTATTTGGTCTTTGTGAAAGTTGGAGTCCACAAGCTATGGTGCCAATATCTGAAAATTGATCACACCTGAAGTACTGACGGCCTATCTAATTTCTTGAGACCCTAACATGCCAGAAAAGTACAAATATCCCCAAATGACCCCTTTTTGGAAAGAAGACATTCCAAGGTATTTAGAAAGATGCATGGTGAGTTTTTTGAAGTTGTCATTTTTTCCCCACAATTCTTTGCAAAATCAAGATTTTTTTTTCTTTTTTACAAAATTGTCATATTAGCAGGTTATTTCTCACACACAGCATATGCATACCACAAGTTACACCCCAAAACACATTCTGCTATTACTCCCGAGTACGGTGATATCACATGTGTGAGACTTTTAAACAGCGTGGCCACATACAGAGGCCCAACATGCAGGGAGCACCTTCAGGTTTTCTGGAGCACCCAGGCCAATTCTGACATTTCTCTCCTACATGTAAAAATCATCATTTATTTGCTAGAAAATTACATAGAACCCCAAAACATTATATGTTTTTTTAGCAAAGACCCTAGAGAATACAATGGCGGTCGTTGCAACTTTTTATCTTGCATGGTATTTGCGCTGCAATTTTTCGAACACGTTTTTTTTGGGGGGAAAAAAAACAGTTTTGGGCTTTAAAAAAAAACAAAAAAAAAAACAGTAAAGTTAGCCCAATGTTTTTGCATAATGTGAAAGATGAAGTTATTCAAAATTGCACACGCTCGTGGAATGGTGCCAAGCTTCGCTACTTAAAAATCCCCATAAGCGACGCTATAACATTTTTTATTGGTTACAGAGAAGGTCTAGGGCCAAAATTATTGCTCTCACTCTAACGTTCACAGTGATACCTCACATGTGTGGTTTGAACACCATTTTCTTATGTGGGCGGGACTTGCGTATGCGTTCGCTTCTGCATGCGAACACACGGGGACAGGGGGCGCTTTAAAATTTTTTATTTTTATTTTTTTTCTTTATTGTTCATTTTAATTTTATTTTGGTTTGACACTTTTTTCCAAAAAATTAATTATCCCTTGTAACATCCCTTGTAATAGGAATATGGCATGAGAGGTCCTCTTTACAGTGAGATATATATGAGAATAAGATCCCACATCTCACCTCTAGGCTGGGAAGCCTTAAAAAAAAACAAAAAAAACAGAAAAAAAAAACCGATCCTGGCTTCGATAATAGCGGTGAGTTGTTAGAAGCACCAGAGGGCGGCTGGAGGGGGGCACATCCCCTCTCGCCTCCCGTAAGAGCGATCAAGCAGTGGAATAGCCGCTATGATCATTCTTATGGTGTAGAGAATCGCCGGCTGAAAAAAGCTGATATCTGAACGATGCCTGTAGCTTCAGGCATCATTCAGATATCCCCGCACAAAGTCAAGGATGTCATATGACGGCGGCTGGGAAGTTAAAATGCATTTTTTTTTTTTTTACATAAAGTGGTCCGTTTATACAATATTTGTAACACATAGCATGTACATACCAAAAATGACACCCCAAAATAGATTCTCCTACTCCTCCTGAGTACGGCGATACCACATGTGTGAGACTTCCACAGCCTGGCCACATACAGAGGCCGAGTATGGCTGAGCATTGCTAAGTATGGCAGGGTATTGCAGGGTATCGCTGAGTATGGCTGGGTATCACCGAGTATTGCGGGTTATGGCAGGGTATTGCAGAGTATGGAGGGATGGCTGAGCATGGATGGCTGGATGTGACTGCAATTGTCACAGAGCAGCGCTGTGGGCACTACAGTTCCAGCCCACAGCGCTTCTGCCATCCGATCTCTCCCCTCTCCTCTCACACTGTACCGATCGGTACACAGAGGGAAGAGAGTCATGACGCCGGTTTGTTTACAAGTGATTGCTCTGTCATTGGACGGAGCGATCACATGGCAAACGGCTGCGATTAGCGGCCGTTTACCGTGATTCGCGATGAACCGGCGGTCACGGATGTTCCCGGGCGCGCGAGAGCGGGATTCTGGGAGGACGTCGCTGTACGCCCTCCCAGAGTTATGCAACCGCCCTGTAGCCGTCATTCGGCTATGCATCGGTTGTTAAGTGGTTAACTTGTAAACACTAAATCTCAAGAAGAGGCTCGGTCCTTAAGTGGTTAAAGTAGAACTATAGGCAAAACTTTTTCTTTCATTTTTGGATAGAAAGGAGGGTAATAACCACCGTGAGTTTTAATTTTTTCGCCACTGCGTCCCACTGCGGTGATTTCCCTTCACTTCCTGTCCCATAGCCAAACAGGAAGTTAGAGGAAATCCCTGCATAATAAGGAAATTCCTTGGGGGTCACCAGAACTAGTCTCTCCATTGGAAGATTTCCCCTCTATTACTTTTCTGGGGACAGCCCAAAATTTTTGATTTTCTTTTACTTTCACTTTCAATGATAACTGTGAACAGGACAAATAGAGGGGACGAATCTCCTTAACGCGGACACAGACAGCAATAAAAACTGACAAGCTTTCTAATCCCTCTGCACTATATCTAAAACTAAAGAAAAAAAGTTTTGCCTTTAGTTCTACTTTAAGGTTGCCCACCCCCAGGGGCAGCCCGTCCATTAAGGGCACATGGGCGTCACCCCCTCTATCCACGCCACCTCCCTATATGGTTAATGGATTTCGTGCATCGATATGCCAGTAAAAAGATAGCCCTTGCTGACGAAGTCCCATAGGATGTAATGTGCACGGGTGGGGGGGGGGGGGGCGGCTATCTTGCGGACATCACCCGCTGCCATCTCTGGTTTATCGTTGTTTTATCTTTTTACTGGCATAACGATTGTTATATGCAGCGCTATTTAGTGCCACTGCTTCACGAGATTTGTTACTTGTGGATGATCTTATTAAATGACTAAACAAAGAGCATTCAGAACGTGTCTATTTTTTCTCATACTCATCTTGGATGATCTGGTTCCACTGCTCTGTTGGCGAATCATCTCCATCCCATTGTGAATGCAAGCGTGTTTGACCTTCCGTTAGTTCAGGGGTCCATCTTATCTGGTAAGAGCATTTACTATCTGGTGGCGGGCCTGTCACTCAGAATTATCAGTGGATTGGAATTAATCTTTTCACGAGGTTTCCTCATCTTCCATCCTGGGACTTGTAGTTCTTCTACACCTGTGTATGGACTTGTTTCATATTGCGCTGCACTAATTTTATTCTTTATATTCATTGGAGGTGATGTGATTAGCCTGTAGTGTACAGCTTGTATTTTTCTATAGTTATTACTGTATTTGTCGGCGTATAACACGCACCCCAAGTTTAGGACAGAAGTTTAAGGGAAAAAAAAGCTTACATTTTAAATGCCCATCAATGCAGCCTTATTAGTGTCCATCTGCAGCCTTGCTCATCATTACAGAATGATCAGTGTCCATCGCAGCCTTGCCCAAAATTGTAGATAAATCCAGCTGCTGTGAACAACATAAAACCTTCCTTTTGCCTGCCGAGGAGGGAACAAGCGCCGCCGAGATAGACAGAGCCGGACAGGACATGTACTCGGCTCCTCTCGGGTCGTCTCGCAGTCACGCCCCTTGTCCCGGCTCCTAAGATGGACACAACACGGTCCAATGGCGGGACTTAAATACTAGGAGGCAGGACTAGGCGTGACTGTGAGCGGAGCCGAGCCTAGCCGAGTAAACAGTACACTCGGCTCTGTCTATTTCGGCGGCGCTTGTTCCCTCCTTCCCCTCCGAGGCAGCGTTTCGGCGTTTCCCCTGATTTTAATGGGGAAAAAGTATGTGTTATACACCGATTTTAAATACGGTAATTGTCTGCGCTGATTGCCCTAGATAGATAGAATATATATACATATATATTCTAATTCTTTTTTTTTTATTTATTTCATATATATATATATATATATATATATATATATATATATATATATAATATAATATATATTTTTTTTTTTTTTCCCCCATGAAAGTGGAGTTACTCTTAAAACTCAAAGAATGTGAGATACTTTAGGTGTTTTATGGTAAAGGCTCTCTTAAAGATGACAGATTCCAATAATTACCTGGTGACCGTGTCTATGGTTTCTTGAACAATGGTGGCCGAGCCATTTACCTTAAAGTGGTTCCAAAGTCTAAAGGCTTTTACCTTTTTAATGCATTTTCTGTATTAAGATAACGAATGCCCCTCTACCTGTCTTACCCCCCCCCCACGTGTCCCTGAAAACTTACCTGGCTCCTGTCACCACTCCAGCACTGTTCTCTTCACTTCCTGTGAAACGGAGGGCAGTAGAACCATAGGCTCCTGCTGCTGCCAGTCACACACCTGTGGGGGGGGGGGGGTGCCTGGCTTACTGGTGCTGTGTTTGTCTAAGGATTCACACAGCCCAACTCAAGAGCGTGCACACACAAGTGCCTCCTTTGCACCGAACTTACTAAGGAGGCACCCAGAGGAAGGATAAGCTGCTACCCCCAAGGGGAACTGCCAGAATAGGAGGTTAGGGACCGTTTTGTGCAATATCATTGCACAGAGTAAACAAGTGAAACATCTTTTTACGTTGCTCAAAAAAAATTGCAGCTTTTAGTATCCCTTTAAATGGGGGTGCCCCCCGTGGTATAGAGCCTCCCATGGACATGAATGTCTATGCACTGGTGTACTTGGGTTTATGCCGGTGTTATTGTAATCATGAGTATAGTATACAGGCATATGTTTGGAAGGAGAGATCAGCAACTGCTCCCTTCATCCAGGCTTCTAAAGAATGGCCAAACTGGTTGCACAAAAAATGCTGAATATGAACTGCTGACTCTGTAAAGATTTTATTGAAGTCATGGTACAGCTAGAAGAACTTTGTTGCGTTATACTGGGCTTGTTCTCCAAGCTGAAGATGTTTGACACTCATCCTAGTATCCGTTTATATCTGGTGACCTTATTGCTTCACTTATCATGCCGCCTCTTCCCTCACTTGGAGAGTGTTTGAAAGCGTTGTGGAACCACCTGATGTCTGGCAGGCGCTGGATGCAGATCCCGGCAAACTCAGCCTGTTTGTCTTTATGTATTCTAGAGTCTTGGTTTTCAAGTGGAAGTTTAGTCAAATCCTAACAATGGCTACACCTACTCCCATCTCCTTTCTAAGCCTATTCTATCAAATCCTGTAAAGAAAAGATCTGCATACTTGCCTAATCTGAAGCCGCTCTGGCCAGGTCACATGATCAGTTGTCAGTGGTGGCCTCGGTGTGGGTGACATCTCCCAGGCTCTGCAGCGTTGTTGGCGATCTCTTCTCTACACAGGAGCCGCCGCTGGAAACTGGACTGGAGCGACCCCAGAATAGGTAAGTATAGGCATACAGGGTTAGATAGAATAGGTTTAAGGTGGGATTAAGTTTTTAGCCTTAGTTGGGATTTTACTAAACTTTCACTTTAATTATTATTTATTATTATACACGATTTATATAGCGCCAACAGTTTACGCAGCGCTTTACAATGTATAGGGGGACAACACAATTACAGAACAGTTCAATACAAAAGGTACAGGAGGGCCCTGCTCCTAGAGCTTACATTCTAAAGGGAGGGGGTGGTGGTACAAAAGGTAATAGTCTTCACAATAGAAGTCTATTGGGAAACATGGCCCAGAGTGTTTCTGAAAAGTTAGGCACCTTTTACATGTGTAGTCTAATCGGGTCCGCCTGTCCGTTTTTCAGGCAGGCACGATTAGACCCTCCATTCTTCACTATGAAGCGGTGGATGTACACCGACTTGTGTTCATTTACACCCACCTACCTCCAATCTGATCCAGCAAAAACAAATACAAGGGGATCTGTTCCCCTCTGCCTGGCCAGATCAGAGGGCACTTGAGTATAAACGGACAGCCGGTCCATTTACATACTGCCCATAGAGCAGAGCGGGCTGCATCTGTGTCTGCTCTGCATAAGCGGAGCAGACGCTGACCTGTCATCCACCCTCTCAGCAGGGGATCAACAGGCATCCCCTGCTGAGAAAACCTGATCCAGCCCGTGTAAAAGGGGCCTTATTGATTCGGGAAGACTGGAAAGATGATATTTTGTATCAGTGTTGGTCGGGCTTTTCAGGTCATTTGTACTTGTTGTGGTTGTACTCACATTTCATCAGAAACAATGTCTTTGTTTTTTGTGTGTTTTGCTTGAGCAAACCATTTGAGGTGAGCTCTGAAAGGACTCGGTTAGATAAACAGGATGTGAAAATGCAGAGAATACCACTCCTGGCTGAAGCTTTCAGCGTTCTTAGTACAGTCATCTCTATGACTGTAAACTGTGGTTTTAGAGGCTTAAAATGCAAAAGTGGGTCGAACGTTTTTCTCCATCAGTGCTCAGTATAGACTCCAGCTTTTACTTTAGAAGTCTGGCCTGGTATAGGTGTGAAGCTCTGCTATTCTTATATCCACAGATCTGTTTTGGCAATAATTGGCATCAATAGCTGTTTGGCCTTAAAGCGGAGTTCCACCCAAAAGTGGAACTCCTGCTTATCGGATTCCCCACATTTGTCACCTTTCGTGGGAGTGGGTACCTGTTTTGGACAGGTACCCTGTCACTACTTCCGTCGGACCTTGCCATGGCAGGACCTCGTCAGAAGTTTGGCCCCCTGTTCCTCCCTCCTCTTTCCCCCACTGCCGGGCCAGTAAGAGAGCGCTTTGTGCATGTGCAGTAGGGAACCAGCAGTAAAGCCGAAAGTCTTCACTGCTGGCTTCCCTTACCACAAATGGTGGTGTTGGCTGGGGTGCCGACATCGCTGAGCAGTTGCTCCAAAGATTAGTAAATTTAGGTAAAGCTTCACTTTGCAAAGACTACCCAATCACATCCAAGGAAAATAAAAAACAAAAAATGATTAGATGATGGAAGTCAGCAGCATATGTGTGTGTGTGTGTGTGTGTGTGTGTGTGTGTGTATGTATGTATGTATGTATGTATGTATGTGTGTATATATATATATATATATATATATATATATATATATATATATATATATATATATATATATATATATATATACTCTGGGAGCAAAGGACACACATTCTGAGTATCCTTGTTCAAAGCTTGTCTAAAAGTTGGTGCTCGTTTGTGTTCACTTGTCATTGTAGTGTTGTCATATTTGCTCCCTTTAGGTGTGTTATGCATTTTTTTTTTTTTTGTGAAATAGTTTTTAAGTGAGTGCTAAAGAATACATGTTGTTCTGCCAGAGGTCCATTGCTGACGTGTTAGACCAGCTTCACACTGCTGTTCTTTGGTTTTGACCACAGTGCAGGTGTATCTGCAGTTTTCGCACATTTTAGCCGCTGTCCCATAGACTTTCTATTGGGTTGCATGTTTTTGGTGCGTTTTCTGAAGGTGCACCAAGGATGCAACATGCAGGACCCTTTGGGGAAAATGTGCCAAAAACACGTGGCCCAAAAAAATCTGAGACCTTGGGTAAGACCCAGGCCCAAACCACAGCGCAGCAGTATGAAGCCAGTCTAATACTGCATTATTATCAGATCAGCACAATTCTCTTCTTTTGATCTTTAGTACATGACCCCCCCTGTGTTATATTTGTTATATTGGGGGGGGTTCTAGTCCTGTTCTGGTGCAGTATGTGAGTGAAAAGTGTCATCCTAGGGCACTGGGTGAAAATACAGGAATAAGAAGCCAGAAAAAAACAAATGCAGCCACCACTTCTAAGGACATGTAAGCTGCAATATATTATGTGTTTGTTCTAGAGTTTGGCTATGCAATAATCCTTTTGTAGATATGTCCCTCATGTGCTGCTATTTTTTTTTTTTTTTTTTTGCTTTACCTGAATTTGCAGAAAAGCTAATTCTTACACACCAGCCTGAATGGGGGGCAGCACAAAAAAAAATTATCTGCTACATCTGCTCAGAAAGGGAAGCTTTTGACAGACTGGGTTGGGGTGGTATTTTTTCATGTCCCTAGTTCTTCCCTATCAGTCTGACATGAATCTTGCACCGCTCTGTCAGGGTTAATGAACTGCTTCTTCTGTCCAGTAACCGTACATTTTTTTTTTTCTCAACCAGTTCATCTTTCAGGCTGGCTCCTGAAAAATTATTGATTTTTATTTATTTATTTTTTTTTAATTTCAGTACTTTGTTAGTTGTCATTTCCTGCATTTTCCAGTTCATGGAAACCCTATTTAAAATGGATCTATCATTAAAATTCACACTTCGCATGAGTTAATACAACATTACCATCGCATTATCAAATGACAGTGTTATGTTGAGCAAAATAAGTACTTTTCTTGCCTCAAGCTCCCTCATTAGAGTAAAGCTAAAATTGGTCCATAGATTTCTCCATCCACGCTAAACAGTCACTTTGCAGCTGCCAATTTTCTGCCCGATTCCTCCAATCTTTAGATTGAAGCTAAGTGGTGCCGGCAGGGCCTCTTATGGATCAATTTCCATCCGATTCAGCAGGAAACGGTTACAATTCAATCCATTTGTGACCAGCTTTATGCAAATGATTACATGAACTTTATATCACCAGCATTGTGGTTGCTTCAGCTGGAAGCCGGGCCTACAACATGCTGTTGGAAAATACCGCTGTCCCCGTGTGTGTATATAGGTGTGTGTGTATGTGTGTGTGTATATATATATATATATATATATATATATATATATATATATATATATATATATATATATATATATATATAAACAGTATTTATATTTTTTTTTTTTTTTTTTTTTTTAGCAGAGGCCCTTTACAGTAACATGATGGGTGTTGCAATTTTTTTTTTATGTCACAATACACTTCAGTCAATAAAAAAAGCCACAATAGTTACCCCATATTTTCTTTTCTATAATGTGAAAGATGTTGCACCTAGTAAATCAATACCTAACATGTCACGCTTTAAAATTGTGTTTGTCTGTGGACTGTGGAATCGCAGCTAACTATGGTGCTTAAAATTCTCCATAGGTGATGCTTTAAAGAGGAGTCGTCCCCCCCCCCCCCCCCCCCCCCCGAAAAAATTAAAAGTCAGCAGCTACAAATACTGTAGCTGCTGACTTTTAATATCAGGACACTTACCTGTCCAGGGTTCTCGTGATGTCGGCACCCCAGACGATTTATAGGTTGGCTCTCGGGTGCTGCTGCCGCCATTCGTGGTAAGGGAGACCGAAGTGAAGCCTTTCTAACTGGTCTGGCGGAGGAGGGGGGAAAACTTTGAGGGATGGCGCCGAGGCACCATCTCCCAGAAGTGAAAGGGTAAGGGAAAGGGAAAGGGTACTTACCTGTCAAAAACAGGTACCCGTTCCCTATTCCCACCCCTGAAAGGTGCCAAATGTGGCACAAGAGGTGGGGGCGGGGGGAGGTAGCAGATAAGCAGAGGTTCCACTTTTGGGTGGAACTCCGCTTTAAACACCTTTTTACAGGTTACCAGTTTAGAGTTACACAGGCGGTCTGGTGCTAGAATTATTGCTCTCGCTCTGATGTTCACAACAATACCTCACATGTGTGGTGTAATCAACGTTTACATATGAGGGAGTAACCTATGCATTTGCACATAAGTGGGGAGGAACGAGGGTGCTTTAATTTCTTTTATTTATTTATCTTACACCAAAACATTTTTTTTTTTCTTTGGATATACTTTATTGCTATCAAGAGTGATGAATAACTTCCCTTGTGACAGCATGGGCCATGACAGGTCCTCTTTATGGAGAGATCTAGGGTCTATTAGACCCCAGATATCTCCTCTAGCCTCCAATGCAGCCGTTCAGACACAGATCAGTCTGATCAGGCTCCTGGCCTGACGACATACTCGTTGTTTCTGGGGGCCACAGAGAGCGAGGAACAATGTCACTTCTCCTCTCTCTGTTCTGTTCAGCCATTGCCAGTAGTCACATTGCTTCCGGGTTCTGCGATCGAATGGTAGATCCCAGGAAAGGTGGCGGCGGTAAGTGGGTGCGATCACCTTCCGCCACCCGCAGAAGTGATCAAGTAGCTATTTAGCCACTCAGATCACTTCTGCTAGAAACAGCCGGCTAAAAAATTCCATAGAGGGATGGTTCCTGTAGGCGCAGGCATCATCCCAGTAAACCACTAAAACCTGAGGATGTCCGTGGACTTCCTACAGGCGGGAAGTAGTTAATGACCGGGGCGCTGTTCCCTGATGTGTTCTCCTGTAAGTGCCGGATGGCTGAATTATGTATCACCAAGGGGTCCTGAAATCTTAGCAAGTCCAGCTCTGGTCTGTACATGGTTGTGATGTCTAGCATCCTTCATCCGGAAGAGGACCAGTGCTGGACTATGGTGGTTACTCTACTGTGGACAGCATCCGAGATAGGATAAGTATGGCAGCAGGAGCTGCTTTTTTTTTATTTATTTAACGCATGAAGGAATAAATTAAATTGAGCTTTAATTATTACTGTGCTGATTTTAGCTGGGCCCCTCATTTCTTTATCCAAAGCATGCTTTCTTATTGTGATAATAAATTGGCATTTTGCTGAGTGCCCATCTTAGATCCCTTTCACATTGAGGCGCTTTACAGGCACCATAGCACTAAAAATCGTGCCTGTAAAGCGCCTCTCCTTTCACTCCAATGTGAAAGCCCGAGTGCTTCCACACTGGAGCGGTGCGCTGGCAGGACACTCAAAAAAAAGTCCTGCAAGCAGCATCTTAGAAGGGCTGCAGGAGTGGTGTATACAGCGCTCCTACAGCGCCCCTCCCCATTGAAATCAATGGGCAGCTGCGCTTTTAACCCTTTTTTGGTTGTTAGCGGGGGTTAAATCCCCCCCGCTAGCGGCTGAGAAGCGCAGCAAAAAAAAAAATACTAAAGCGCCGCTAAAAATAGCAGCACTTTACAGCCGACGCCCAGCGCTACTTAGTGTGAAAGTGCCCTTAAAGTGTTCAAGGAATGTTTTTGAAAAATTCCACAGTTCCTTTTGCATCCGGCACAAAATATCGAGCCCTTGTGGTCATAAAGTATCTTCAATGTCCTTGTAGTGATATTTCTTCAATGCTTCATTCTTGGTCAGTCTTTGGTAACTGAATGTTCTGTTAGGAAGTGTGGAAACTACTTATTTCTACTACTGATATAAAGTTTTATCATCCAGGTTAACTTGTAGCCAACATAAAAAGCCTTTACACTCAAACTGCAGACCATAAGATTTTTCCCCATCTTTTTCAAAATTAAGACTTGCATATGGGTCACTGCTACCTTTTTTTATTTCAGCTTCTCATTTTCATGACAACCACAGGCAATAACATATAGTGCAAGATGTGGCTGAACAAAATGTCAAAGTTGGAAATGTAAATAAAACTAAAGCAGCCTGTACATTAACCACAGATTGCAGGAATGAAAATCGCTTGCTTTCCCCATCAACACAGTTAGTGTTAATGCGGAAATCCCTCCCATGGAGCTATTGTATTCTGACAGCGGGAGGTTTCCCAGCCCTCAGAATACAATGATCACTGCTGGAGGCTATAGCTGCCGGCAACAAGAGAATAGAGTGGGGGGGGGGGGGGACAGGCTGGTTGTACTGAAAGTGGTTCTATAGGCTCTTTCTATACATGAAGGTAAAAAATCTTCTCTGCAGCCGCCCCCCCCCAATACTTGAGCCCCATCGCGATCCAGCATAGTGCATCATAGGCTCCACGGGGACTCTCCCTCCTCATTGGCTGGGACAGCAGCAGGAGCCATTGGCTCCCACTGCTGTGAATCATAGCCAGGGAGCCAATGAGGTGGCCGGGGGGCAAGCTGCGGCTCTGTATGTGAATGGACATGCAGAAAAGCGGCTCGGGAGTGAGCCTGCTTGGGTACCCCCATAGCAAGCTGCTTGCTCTACGGCCACTCGGCAGGAGGGAGAAGCCAGGGGTGCTGGTGGGAGACCTGAGAAGAGGAAGATCGGGGCTGCTCTGTGCAGATCCACTCCATAGAGCAGGTAAGTATGACATGTTTGTTATTTAAAAAACAAAAAAAATTGCCTTTTTAAGATCACTTGAAGTTGATTGATCGACTTCAGTTCAACCAGCCTGCTCCTAGATGGATCCATTTTGAGACTAATCTTAATGAGCCTTTGCACCCCTGTAGTTGGATACTTTTAGCATTCGCTCACCTGTTTCCCTATTCACTGAGGAATCTCACCAGACTGATCGATCTTTGTGGTACATATTTGATGTGTTTTCTAGGTGCGTTTTTTCACATGCGTCTTTGATGCGTCTGTTTCTGCATTACTAGCACATTATGAAATACTTGCCTTAGAACAAAGCCCTCCTGCTGTGCACTTTCATAGACTTCCATCTTTCCCTGCTCTTCCTACTGAGTTCAGACTCCCAGTGTGTGTGGCCGGAGCTACGATGACGTCACTCCCGCGCACGATTTCGGCACAAGGCTCTGGCACGGTATGCCGGACCTTCAGAGCGCAGGGGTTGGTGACGTCACCGGCTGCATCCAGTGTGAATGTCTCCTAAACGGTGCAAGTTTAGGAGGTATTCACTTTACCTACAGGTAAGCCTTATTATTATAGGCCTTACCTGTAGGTAAAAATCACCAAGCAAAGTGCAAACTTTATTACCACTTTAAGAGGCTGTCCCATTGGGTGGATTTCTCTTTGGGCCCCAGGGACACAACAGGAATCTAGAGGAAAGCCAAGTCAAGTGGTCTCTGCCAGAAGGTCTTGTGGGACTGATTAATCAGAGCCAGCAAATGAGTGAGCATGCCTGAACCCTCTCCTGACAGTAGTTCCTCGTGATCCTCTATATTGGCTTTGAGCATGGCATTGGTCAAATAATCTTACTCCGCACTCCTATAGAAGACTTGAGTTTTTTTTTTTTTACCTATTGTATATGCTAAATAATAAACCATTTTTCACCTAAAATATTTGCCGTCATAAATTTGAGAGTGGAATGCAGGGACTTTATGTACTGCAGATCTCCTCCTTCCCTTGCCAAGTACTGACTCTAATCACAATACATATTTACCAAAGTTAGTTTCCAACTAGTAATTATTTTATTCCATGTGGCTAGTTTATAAAGGATATGTTTTACATTTGCCATACAGTTTGGACTCCTATAATATCATGTTATGTTATTCAGCAGGCTGGTTTTGAGGCTTTCTTACAATCATATATTGTGTTACATGATTTTATTTCTTCGCCTTGTACTTAAGATTGAGGTTTCAAATTCTTTGCTCCAGCCGTGGCATAAACCCAATAATTCGATTATAGGGTTTGCAGAAGACCATGTTGTATAGCCATTGACCGACAAGCAAACAGGCAGAGCTGCAAATAAACTCAAGCTTGTGGGTTTTCCATTCCATGGAAAAAAAAAAAACTGACATTTTAACCACTTCCCTACCTGACCGAATTTTTAGATTTTGACTTTTGACCAAATTACTTAGAACTCTCAAACATTTTATATATATATATATATATATATATATATATATATGTATGTATGTATGTATGTATGTATGTATGTATGTATGTATGTATGTATGTGTGTGTGTGCTAAGCTGTCTTTCACTTCCTGAAAAGGTTGTCAGTCGTTCTTAGACAGGCCTGCCCTGCCACGCCCAGCACCGCCCCCGTCCCTCCTATCCTTCACAGAACATGAGCTCCTCCTGTCTTCATTTCCTTGTTTTGGTCAGCAGCTTCTCCTGAGAGGGGGCGGGGCAGAGGGCAGGCTTTGGAAGTATGTTCTATTTGTCAGAAACTGTAAAATAGGTTACAATGCAACATGCTGCACGTGGTTCTTTCTGTATGGCATTGGGATGGGCACTGTGTGCATGATGTGGCACACACTCAGCTGCTGTAAATGGCGGAGGGAGCTGGGGAAGAAATATGAAAGAAATTGGGTACAAAGGAACATTTTTGAAAGTTTGGAAGGATACAGATCGATTTCTATTGCGTAATGAGTTTAAGGCTCCGTTTCCGCTAGTGCAACTTGTCATGCGATTTTGGGCACACAAAGTCACATCATAAGCCACAGCCCATTCATTTCAATGGCAAACGTTCCCATATATGCGACTTTGAAAATCAGCGACTTCGAAGCGGTGCCTGCACTACTTTGATGCGATTTTGATCCAGAGTGTAAAGTTGCATCAAAGCTGCACTGAGTCCTACTCTAAATCGCACAGCTTTGGAGTCGCACTACTGGAAACATAGCCTAAGGCTAGAGTACGACTTTGGAGTTTGACTTTGATGCTACTTTGAGTGCAGCTTTGATCCAACTTTACACTCTGGATCAAAGTTGTATCAAAGTAGTGCAGGTACCTATTCAAAGTCGCATAGATAGGAACAGGTGCCATTAAAATCAATGGGCTGTGACTTGTCATGATACTTTGGACACATAGTCACTTTTCCACTATTGCCACCCCAAAGTTGCGTGATTTAGAGTGCAGCTTTGATCCAACCTCACGCTCTCTGGATCAGTCGCATCAAAGTAGTGCAGATACCTTTTTCAAAGTCGCATAGATGGGAATGGGTGCCATTGAAATCAATGGGCTGTGACTTGTCATGCGACTTTGTGTCCAAAGTCACATGACAAGTCATATTAGTGGAAACGGAGCCTTAGTGTGCATTTCCACTATTGCGGCCCCAAAGTTGCACAATTTTTAGAGTGCGACTTTGATCCAACTTTACACTCTCTAGATCAAAAGTCACATCAAAGTATTGCAGGTACCTTTTCAAAGTCGTATGACAAGTTGCACTAGTGGAAATGGAGCCTTAGTGTGGTTGCCTGTAATGTAATCATTGTAGACTGTGAGCTGAGACCCCAGAGCACTTCTAGCTACGCTGACAGGCCCCCCCCTCCACCTCCCTACTCCTGTGATAGTTTTCACTCAAAGCTCAGCACATCTATACTGTATATGTGCCCTGCCCCCCCCACCCCCCGTGTCCTGTGTGGATGGTTCTTTTTTTTTTTTATTGCTTAATTTTCCCATGAATTAGGATGTACAATGCATCCTTACTGATGAGAGAACACTGGGCGGGAACCTATGATTAGCTCCTCCCATCCTGTATACACCCACTGGCTACACAGGAACAGTGTCCCTCCCTGGAAGTGATGTCACTAGCTTTCAGTAACCACACCCACTGAGTCTAGACTCAAAAGTAAGGATGAGCTCCGGCGTGTTTGCAAACAGCACGTGTAGAGCCCGCCAGGAAGTCGGCACTGCACAGCGCTAATCACAGGCAGTGAGACATTGTCCCATTGCGCGGCTGCAGAGATCGGGAAATGTCTCGCTGCCTGTGATTAGCGCTGTGCCGACTTCCTGGCGGCCTCTACACGTGCGGATTGCGAACACGCCTGAGCTCATCCTTACTCAAAAGTAAGTAAAATTGAAGTCGTGATGGCACTGGATACTGCAAAATAAAGGTAGAAAAGATTTTTTTTTTCATTTTGAGGCATAAGGCTGAACTTCGCTCACTTTAAATGTAAGACCCCTTTCACACCAAGATGCTTTTCAGGCGTTTTGATGCTAAAAATAGCACCTGTGTTGCACCTGAAAAGTGCCTCTCATGCCTCCCCCAGTGTGAAAGCCCGAGTGCTTTCACACTGGGGCGGTGCACTTGCGGGATGGGAAAAAAAGTCCTGCAAGCTGCATCTTTGGGGCGGTTTGGGAGCGCTGTATACACTGCTGCCAAAACACCCTGCTCATTTTAATGAATGGCCAGCAAAGCGCGCTTCGGCAGCGCCGCAACACAGGTGCTTTTAACCCTTTCTTCTGCCTTTAGTGACGTCACATCCTTCTCCACATGTGACGTCTTGTCTAGGCGTCACTATGTGTTAGCATGTGATTCATCCACCTCGGCCGGCGCAGTTGGGGAATACGAGCGTCTCCCATGGGCGGTGGTTGCCGTCGACCTCGGAGCTCCTCCCCCATTTATGCCGTGACGGCGTGATGCTGGTATTAGTCAGCGTGCACAGGGCAGCTATATCTAGCCCCCCACGACGTAGCCTTTTGTTTTTACCCATTCGAGATGTCACAGCTCATCCCCCAAACACCTCATCTCTAGTTCAGCTACACAAGTAAGCCATCATCAAGTTACTTTACTTCAGTGGTTATGTACCACTGCTCACCAGTTATTCTTGGGTGAACACTGAATGTGACATACGATGTTGTATATCATTTTAGACTTCCTCTGGCAGCCACCACTGGTACACCATCTAGTCTCATTACATCCACCAACAACTTGTGTGCTACGTCCTGGGGAGGTCTTTCCATTGTGCACCCTGTTAGCGCGCTGCCTTACTATTACCTCAGCTCCCGGCAGAGACCATGTGGCCCTGGCTCCATACTTACCACATTTCATCACCAACGACCTTTTGTAAGTATCCAGGGTAGGCGTATTTGCCCTCTCCGTTATGTTCCATTGCACCCCCATTAATTACATCTTATTATACCCTCTAGATGCCCCTAAGCATCCGCCCCTGATGAGTGTGCTATCACACGAAACGCGTCGGGCACTTTTGGGGATGCAGACACATGCCCCCATCAAACCACAAATCCTGAGTCTTTGGGAATTTGTTATACATCTTTATTCAACCATCCACTTTGAACACCACTTTCCAACTAATTATGGTCTTAGGCCCCTTTCACACTGGGGCGGTGGGGGCGTCAGCGGTACAACATCGCTATTTTTAGCGCTGCTGTACCGTCGTTCTTGCAGCTGTATTCGGCCGATAGCGGTGTGGTTTTAACCCCCGCTGGCGGCCGAAAAAGGGTTAAAATCACTCGTACAGCGCAGCTATAGCCGCGGTATTGCCGCGCTGTCCCATTGATTTCAATGGGCAGGAGTGGTTTAGGAGCGGTGAATACACCGCTCCTTCACCGCTCCAAAGAATCGGTTTGCAGGACTTTTTTCACCGTCCTGCCAGCGCACCCCATCAGTGTGAAAGCCCTCGGGCTTTCACACTGAACAGACAGCGGAGGCTGTTTAGGGGCGGTTTGCAGGCGGTATTTTTAGCACAATACCGCCTGCAAACCGCCCCAGTGTGAAAGGGGTCTTAGTGTTTTTGTGACAATCATCTTTGCTAGTGCTGTCCATATGTTACATGTACATATATGTAATTATTTGAATGTGTTTACTAATCCAATCAGATTCCCTTGGGGCCCTTGGCTGTTATGTACCCTAGATGCCTGTATTGCACATACATATGTGAGTGTAAATATTGATAAATTGGTATTTATTATAATGCTTTTCATTCATGTGGTTTCTGTTATTGATTATGTTTTTAGACACTTTCATGAATAAAGTATATGTATTTCCATTCAATCTACCTCCACACTGTCTATTGCCTCACTCAAAGTCCCAAACTTCCATTTTGTATTTAGTGGGGGTGAAAAGCGCCACTAAAACAAAAACGGAAAACATATACTTTAATGAACTTTATTGCACACAAAATAGAATACCCAATTTGTTGGTAAAATGTGAAAGCTGAAGAAGTTGCACAGAAGAAATAGATACTATTTACTACTAGATAATGTTGCGCTTTAAAATTGCCTATGCCCGCGGAGTGGCGCCAAATTATGTTACTTTAAATATTTTCTACAGGTTACAAGGTTAGAGTTACACAGGAGGTCTGGCACTAGAATTATTGCTCTTGCTGTAACGTTCCCGACAATACCTCACCGTTTACAGATGCGTGTGCAACTTGCATATGCATTTGCGCATAAGCGTGGGGGGTGGTGGAAGGGTGAGTGCTTTTACATTTTTATTCATTTTTTGTATTTTTATCTAAAATGATTTTTTTACACTGTTGCTTTTTTTTTTTTTTTTTTGTCACTTTATTGCTATAACAAGGGATGAGCAGCATCCCTTGTGACAGCTTGGGCCCTGACAGTTCCTCTTTATGGAGAGATCTATTAGACCCCAAATCCCTCCTCTGGCCTCCAATGCATCTGATCAGACACAGATCGCTAACAGCCAGGTAAACTGAGGTGGGACTGCAAGTGATGAAATCCTCGTCTCTTCTAGATTCCGGGGTCATTGAGAGGGGGGAACGTCGGTTCCACTCTCTCTGCTTGCAGCTGTCACCTCAGGGCGCAGCGCTTCCATACTCTGTGATCGAATGGCAGAGCCTGGGAAAGACAGTGGCGGATGGTGGAGGGCCCAAAACCTACCACCCACAGAAGTGATTGAGTGACTGTTCAGCCACACAAATAACTTCTGCGTTACAGGGAATCTCCGACTGCAAATGTTAGTATGGAGATGATGCCTATATCTGCAGGCATCCTCCCGGTAAAACCACTGCAAACGGAGGACATCATGTTGTCCTGTGGTCAGCGAACGGTTAAACTCTGGTTACATTAACAAAAAAAAAATTAAGTATGTATTCTTAACTCAAAGTACTTTTTTTAATTGGTCTTGTCCTCCTCAAAACCTTTAAGGCCTATTTCAGACGAACGATCCGTTCAGGTCCGCCTGTCAGTTTTTTTTTTAGGCGGACCTGAGCGGACCCTCCATAGACATCTATGGAGCGTTGGATGTCAGCGGTGACATGTGCGACCTGCTCCAATCCGAAAAAGTGTAACGGAGGAAAAAACCTACTTTTCCATCTGTGATCGGATCGGGTGACGACGGACTCTACGGTCCGTCGTCATCCGATCCTCCATAGGGGAGAGCGGCACTGTGACAGGTCTGTCGCTGCACACTGTCATCTGCCTGCTCAGCGGGGATCCACGGAGCGATCCCCGCTGAGCAAGCGGATGTTCACGGGGCGGATCATCTCTGATCCGTCCCGTGTGAAGGAGCCCTTAACTGTTTTTTGTTTTTTTTTTTTGCTGGTGTGATTGGACTTCCTGTTTAGAGGGTGGCTATGTTTATTCTTTATAGTCCCCCCACTGTATTTTGGAATGGAGGCATCCTTTCTTGGATGCTTCTGAGATGACTTGTAGTGTACATGACCACAACGTGCCCTGCTCTTTCGAAACAAGTGAGGGTGAAAAGAAGAGGAGAGATATATAAAATATATATATTTTTTTGGAGAGCAGGAAATAGAAGTAGAACTAAAGCCGAAACTTTTCAGATTTTTGATGGAGTAAGGGGAGGGTTCTAACCCCTGTCAGCAGTTGTGTTTTTTTTTTTTTTTTTTTACCATCCGTGCCCTATTTTGGAGATTCCCCTTCACTTTTTGCCCAGTAACCACAACAGGAAGTGAAGAAATCCCTTCAGCCCTGGTTCACACTGAGCTGCGGGAATGAAGCCATGCGAGTTCAGCTGAACTGGCACGATTTCACTCCTGCATGTCAGTCATGATTTTGGCTGAAATTTCACAGACATCTGTGTGGGTTTCTGCACAGATGTCAATGGAAATCGCAAAAAGTAGTACAGAAACTACTTTTTGAAATTGGTGAGGCGTCGCAAATGCAGCGTCGCACCGATTAGGACGGTTCCATTGCCGCCGATTTGACATGTCAAATTGCATGTCAAATCGCACCAATGTGAACCAGGGCACATAGTGAGAAGAAATCCTTGGCTGTCACCAGGGCTAGTGCCACATTGGAAGATTTCCCTCTTATTTATATTCTGGTGACAACCTTAAAATGTGGGATCTTTCACCAGGTTGCCGGGATAAACCGATAGTGAATCTCATTAACGGGGACACAGACAGCAATAGAATCCCAACATGTGTTCTGTTTCCTCCCCACACTATCCTTTAGTTATACTTGAATACATTTTTCATGCAGCTGGCAAAAGTACCTGAAAATCAACTGATACTTACCTCCTGTGATCTACTGCAATGATGGTGTGCATAAACAAAAACACCTAAAGCCTAGTACACATGGGTCAAATGCCAGGCAGCATCAGCCAGTTCAATAAAAACTGGCTGACATTCGGCCTGTTTGTATGGCAGCCGGCTTCTTTTGGACAAACATGCTGGAATACCAGCAGCCAAATGGCTCTCAATCAGCCGAGTGCTGCCCAGAGTGTTCTGATGTGGGGGGGCATCATCCCCCTGTCAGAACACAGTAACTCAGCAGGGAAGATCGCTGTACTAACCTAGGATTGTTCGCATGGGGCTCCGACCTGACCCATCAGCTTTTATTTTGTTCAACCCGCTGAGTATAGTGTGTACTAGGCTAAAGTGTACAAAAGGTGCATGTGAAAATACATGTAGAAAAAAGTCCAAATAAGTAGGACTCTATCCTGCCCTTCCCCGGGGCGCAAGGCCCAACATGGTTCATCTAGCCAATAGCCCCGACGTACCTCTTTTCTCATGGTCAGCTGTAGCTGTAGGACCCAAAGAGACACCACCTCCCCCCCTCGCTTCCCCGGTTCAGGGGAGGAAGGAATCTAATGGCCACACATCCTCCCCCCTAGACTTCAGGGTAGGCCCGAGGACCCACACCCTCCATCCTATTGAGAAAGGAAACGCAGTAAAATGTGCAACACAGACAGAAGAAGTACACTTGAGCAAACGTAAAACTCTCTCTATAAGCCCAGTAATTTGAAGGATAATGTTGGGGACAAATCAATCCGCCGCAGAAATATCTAGTGCTAGAGCTAAAAACTATCTGGCATTTATCTGCTGTGTTGGTAACCAGCAAGGACACAAGAAAAACAAAAGTGTTGGGAAAATATAAATCCGCTACAAAGGGAGCCAGTGGTAGAATTCACTTGGAATCCCTGAGTTAACTAATGGGAGTTGAATGCACAACAGTAATTTGTGCATACAATAATCTGGATAGGCTGTGAAATGGTAAAGTATGCTCCTCCTCTGTCTCTATATTGACCTGAAGCTTGTAATCCAGATCCCTATTAATTTCACACTTTAGGAATGAAGCTACACTGCCGTACTTCTCCATACTGCCACCAAAACTGCTGTACTTCTCCATACTGCCACCAAAACTGCCGTACTTCTCCATACTGCCACCAAAACTGCCGTACTTCTCCATACTGCCACCAAAACTGCCGTACTTCTCCATACTGCCACCAAAACTGCCGTACTTCTCCATACTGCCACCAAAACTGCCATACTTCTCCATACTGCCACCAAAACTGCTGTACTTCTCCATACTGCCACCAAAACTGCCGTACTTCTCCATACTGCCAACAAAACTGGGTACTACCTGGCTATACACAATGGTAATCTCCTTTCCTTGCTAGTGCTGTACACCTGAGATTTCAGGAGATGCAGGGTGGTGGGTCCTCATTGAAAGGTACTTGTCCCAGAGCACAGAAATATTGGTGAGAATAATCACTTCAATTGGTGCATAGTCTTAAATCCTTTCTGAAAAGCCATTTATGAATATCCATATCTTGTGAATCGCACCCTATCGCTTTATGCATCCATGATGTGACCATGTTACTCACTGTATAGGTTCAAAAAAAAGAACTGCATCACTCTAAATTCTGACATTATCTCCCAGGTGCTCTACTGCTTGGGAGCTGGTCTGTAAGGCCCCTTTCACACGGGCCGGACTCCACATAACTCCGGTTTGCTCAGAAGGTCATCTGTCCACAGACAGGTGTCTGCTCAGTTTATGCAGAGTGGACCTGGACACAGCCCGCTCTGCTCAATCAGTAGTTGAGTGTAAATGGACCGCCTGTCCATTTACACCCATCTGCCATCTGATCTGGCTAGGCGGAGGGGAACGGATCCCCTTCTGTTTGTTTGTTTTTTTGGATCAGAAGTCCATTTACATTTGCTGCTCCATAGAGGAGAATGGAGGGTCCACCTGAGAAACAGACAGGCAGATCAAATCGGACCTCTGTGAGAGGGGCCTAAGGCCTGATTCACACCTATGCATTTTTAGTGCTTTTTGCAGATTTGGACTACACTCCATGAAACATGGTTTCCTATGGAACACGTTCTGTAGTGCAAATCTGCAAAAAGCACTAAAAATGCATAGGTGTGAATCAGGCCTAAGGCTCGATTCACACCTATGCATGTTGCTTTTGAGCGTTTTTGGAGGTTTTTTTTTCATGCTTGCCACGTTTTTGAGCAGCGTTTTTGCGGCGTTTTTGCCGCGATTTGCGTTTTGCGTTTTTTTTTTTTTTTTTTTTTACAGTTTTTTTTTTTTACAGTCTAAAAAAAAAATTAAAAAAAAATTAAAAAAAAAAACAAAAAAAAAAACGGCAAAAACGCTGCAAAAACGGTGCACTTGCGTTTTTGATGCTTGTCCATTGAAATCCATTACATGCAAAACGCTGCTTTTTGCATGAAAAAAAGTCCCCGACCCTTTCCAAAAATGCAGAGAAACAAAAAGGCATTGATGTGAACATGTTCCATAGGAACCCATGTTAAAAAATTCCCGTGCATTTCTGCAAAATGCAAAATGCATCAAAAAACGCGCAGTGTGAATGGAGCCTAAGAGCCCATCCACCTCATCCAACTTTGGAAATAGAAAAACAAGGCTTGCATTCCATGAGTCAAACTGTAGAGTTAATTGAGCATAGCTTCCAACATAGTCCCCTGCCCTAGGCAATGCCCCTATGATGCTTTTCACCCCAGTTGGGCGACTCACTATTACTGTTTTGCAACTTCCTCTATTACCAGTTTACTCATTACCCAACAAGCATCATAGGGATTAAAGCAAGTACAAATGTAGTTTTCTTTTGGGAGAAAATGACTTTTTTGATTTGCGTTTGGATTCGCTTCTGCGTTGTATCAGGCTGTATTGAGTTGCTCTTACAAACACATTTGACTTGTATGAGAAGAAAAGCAGTTCACGTGCAAATAAAAGTGAGAGTGATGGAGAGATGGCAGGTTATTCAATGGCAGCGTGAGGCCTTGTGCACATTAGCAGGCTGATCAGTGGATTTTCTGGACCTGGCTGGGAAAACCGCTTTCCCTGATGGATTAAGGTTTATGCATCCAGCTTGTCCTTCGTCCATAGGATAATGACTGAGGCATTTTAAACAGATGTTCATCGCTAGTTCATCTGCCTGTTTTAATAATTACTATGACAGTGTATTTTTACATCCCTTCACTGTTTTCTCATGCTGATTTTATTCTTGCATGCCAAACAGCTTTGTAACGATAAGCCCCTGCATGAATGGATTGCAGGAGTGTGCAATGTTTTCAAGCCATAAAAATGAGCGACGTGTTCCTAGTGTAGTCATTTATCTTATGTCAGATGAAGGGTAGTACAGATACAATTTCATGTATTATTTAATAGGGAATTGGTGGGAGCTGCTGAGACTGCAAAGCACCTTCATTGTTGGAAGATTTTTTTTTTTTTGTATAGTTTATCGATCAATCATCTTCTGATAAACTGGAGTAATAAATGGAGGTTTTTTTTTTTTTTTTTAAACAAACAATTGGTCTGAACCTGGCAAGCAAAGCAGCCCACATGTTCAGTCCGCAAATGCCTTGTTTCCACTGAGCGGATCGGTTCGGTTGGTACAGTTTGGAAGGCCTAGAATGGTCCGGCCTATTCAGGTGAACGTTTCCACTGCAAGTGGGACCGCCGGGGGCCATATGTGGGTTTAGAAAAAATGCCTAGCATGGTGTCACACGTCCGCCAATCAGTGGAATGTATCGTAGCTCCGCCCTAACCGAACCATACCATTTTCTATGGCCCCACATCTGAAGCTGGACCCAGAATGGTTCGTTTCGGTTGTATGGGCCGCTTTCATAATGGAAACACTCAAAATGGCGTACCGTACTGAACCGAACCGACCCGCTCAGTGGAAACGAGGCAAAAATGTGTTCAGTGACACCATCAGTGTTCACCCATATCTATTTTATTTTTTAAAATAGATTATCTTGATCATGCGGAATTAGATTTTTCTAATGCTTGTCTGCATTTGCTTAGGCCCCATTCACATTTCACATTTCCTAAACGTGTATTATAGGCCAGTTCACACCACATGCACTCCAGTGCATTTTTTTTTTTTTTTGGTGTCAAAAATGCATGGAAAGTAGGTTATATGGTTTTCAGTGGCATAGTTCACACCAGTTCAGTCGGTTTCAGGGCTTTTCAGTTCCAGAAAAAAAGTAGAACATGCTGCATTTTTCATGCATTGGACTGTACTGGAACGCGGTAAACCCTGCAACACTTTACTCCTGAAAAGGTGCGGGAGCTTCTTTGCCGTGTTTGTCATTCATAGAGTAGCCCAACCTAGTGAATGGGCTGTGCAATGCATGCACAACGCTAAAAAGAAGTGATCGGGACCACGCGTTCTTAATATGTGAAGTGTGAATGGGGCTCAAAACACACTGGGGCGGGTGGCGGCGTCGGCGGTAAAGCGCCGCTATTGTAAGCGGCGTTTTACCGTCGGTATGCGGCCACTAGCGGGGCGGTTTTACCCCCCGCTAGCAGCCGAGAAATGGTTAAAAACCACCGCAAAGCGCCTCTACTGAGGCACTTTGCCGGTGGAATAGCCGCGCTGTCCCATTGATTTCAATGGGCAGGAGCGGTGAAGGAGCGGTATACACTCCGCTCCTTCACCGCTCCGAAGATGCTGCTAGCAGGACTTTTTTTACCGTCCTGCCAGCGTACCTCGGGGCTTTCACACTGGAATGAAAGCAGCGGCACTTTCGGGTCGGTTTGCAGGCGCTATTATTAGCGCAATAGCGCCTGTAAACCGCCCCAGTGTGAAAGGACCCTTAGAGTTGTGCAAATCTTCAGTCTACTGGCATGAAAACAGTTTCACAAAAGCCCTTTTTAACCACTTAAAGACTAGCCTCGTTTGGAGATTTTGGTGTTTACATGTTTAAAACAGTTTTTTTTTGCTAGAAAATTACTTAGAACCCCCAAACATTAAATCTTGTTTTTTTTCTAACACCCTGGAAAATAAAATGGCGGTCATTGCAATACTTTTTTTCGCACCGTATTTGCGCAGTGGTCTTACAAGTGCACTTTTTTTGGAAAAAAATCACTTTTTGGAATAAAAAAGTAAGTCAACAGTAAAGTTAGTCCAATTTTTTTTTATATTGTGAAAGATAAAGTTACGCAGAGTAAATTGATACCCAACATGTCACGCTTCAAAATTGCGCCCGCTTGTGGAATGGCGTCAAACTTTTATCCTCAAAAATCTCCATAGGCGATGTTTAAAAAAATTCTACAGGTTGCATGTTTTGCATTAGAGGAGGTCTAGAATTATTGCTCTCGCTCTACCGATTGCGGCGATACCTCACATGTGTGGTTTGACCACCGTTTTCATATGCGGGCGCTACTCATGTATGCGTTCGCTTATGTGTGCGAGCTCGTTGAGATGGGGCGCTTTAAAAATTTTTTTTTTTTTTTTCTTATTTATTTTATTTGATTTTATTTTTTCACTGTTTAAAAAAAAAAATTGGGTGACTTTTATTCCTATTACAAGGCATGTAAACATGCCTTGTAATAGAAAAAAAAGCATGACAGGACCTCTTAAATGTGAGATCTAGGGTCAAAAAGTCCTCAGATCTCATATTTGGACTAAAATGCAAAAAAAAATTGTCATTTTGAAAAAAATGACAACAGAAAAATGTGTATTTAAGACGTATGGTATGGAGACTGGTGGGGGCCATCTTCCCCTCACTCATTTCTATACCACAGACTTGAAAGGACCCGATCGCCTCCGCCGCTACGGACGGCTCCAGTAAGCGGCGGAGGGCACGGGGAGCGGCGGGAGGGGGGTGGCACCTCTCCCGCCGCCAATAACGGTGATCTCGCGATTAATCCGCCGCAGAGACCACCATTATCGTAAACAGAACCGGCGGCTCTAAAGGTGGATACCTCTGTTGTGGCAGTAGCTGCTGCCGTTACCGCAAAGCGAGCCCGCGAGGGGCCCTGTTACAGGCGCCTTGTACAGCTGACTCTCAGCTCTTCAGCTTCGGCTATTTTCGGCGGCTCGTACTGCACAAGCACTGTGCCTGTGCAGTACAGGGGAGTCCTTATCCGCCGGGGGGGGGGGGGGACTTTCTCAGCAGAACACCAGGACGCCCCTGCCGAGGGAAATAGGGGCATAGGATGCATTAAGGTGAAAAAACACAAGGGTTTACTTACAACACCTTTCAGTAAAAAAAAATTAGAAAAATCTGCATTTTTGGTCAATAATTTACGCCTCATGCGAACGATTGCGTGCAAAATGTGTGCAAATGCCCATTTACATATTGTGCAGAATCAAAATGCGAGAAAGTTTGCACGTGCGTGAATATGTATGCATGTGTGCAAAAATGTACACAAATGCATACCAAAAAAAAGTCTGAAAAAGTAGATGCTCAAACAGGAGTATGTAAGAGGCCTAACAGTGTCACAGCAACAGCCAGCCAAAACCTGGTAGGTGAATATATAAAAACTTTTAGCAGCTTGTTACCAGCTAAGGCATCAGGGGGATGTTAAACTTTATAATACATTTTTTTTGGAAACCTGCGTTGATAAATGTGTAAACTTACAAAAAAAATGCAACTTTTTTTTTTTTTTTTTTTTTTATATTATATTGCATCAGCAGTTTAATTAATATTGTTGCAGCAGGTTTTAACTATCACAAATTATCCTAGTTTATTGAACGCCAATTTCCAGGAAAAAAATACTTTATTGAATTTTATTGCACACAAACAATATAATACCCGATGGTTTTGGTAACATATAAAAGATGATATGCCAAGTAAATGCATAACATGTTAAGCTTTAAAATTACGCGTGCCTGTAGAAACAAACTATGGTACACCAAGTTATCCATAGGTGACGCTTTATAGGCTACCAGTTTGGAGTTAAATAGGAGGTCTGGCACTAGAATTATTGCTCTCACTCTGACGTTTGCGGTGATTACATGTGTGGTGCGATCACAGTTTATATATGCATGTGGGGGCACTTTAAAAAGATTTTTGTGTTTATTTTATTACAGGTCTCTTTACTGGGTTGTGTGTGTGTTTTTTCTTCTTCATTTTTTGCAATCACAAAGGATGAGCAACATTCCTCGAGATAACATGGATCAGGGCAGATCCTTTTTATGAAGAGATTTGGGGTCTATCAGACCTCTAGAGCTCTCCTCGGCGAGATTGGTTGGTTCGACCGGCTGCTTTAATAGCCAGTAATGGCTTGTAAACAAACCCAAACCAGAAGTTTCTTCTGTTTCTCTGATGTCACAGAGGCAAGGAAGGAATTTAGGTTCCCCCACTGCGCTTCACATTGGTCCTGGGCTTTTCAGTGGGACAGGAGAGTCCGGGAAAGCTTCCTTTTAATTGTTGCGTCACAATCTCAGACTCGGCCAATCAGAGGAAGCTTTGTATTAATTCACAAAATACAAAGCTGCCTATGAATGGCTGAGCGCCGCTAAACGAACTCTGCAGTGTTACGGGTGTGGGATGAGCAGTCTGTCTCACATTCAGAACCCAGCACTTCAGCTGAAGGTACATACAGCGCTTAGAGCCAGTGTACCACTTAGTGAAGGAAATAGTTTGATTGGTCCAAATAAACTTTTTAAAGTAACAGGAAATATTGAGATCAGCTTTAACACATGGACCACCAAAAAAAGAAAGTACAGGGCCTTTTTTTTTTTTTTTGTTTTTCCTCCGAAGTAAGTCATATTGCAATAGTGACAGGGTCACTGGTAAAGTAAAACTGAAATTACTTTTCTATACCTGTAATCAACACTCCAATCAGATTATAAAGCTTTTATAATTCTATCACCTTTTTTTAATGGTCGCATGTAAGTGGTCAAACATCTCTTGTTCTGATTAAGTTGTGTCCTGAAACTATATTAAGTATTTTATGTCACTAGCACAGAAACCCCTTCAGGTACTTCTTAAATCCCATCACTAAGAGCAAAAGTCCACTTCGGGCAGCTCTTAGCTCCCTCCCTATTTATTCCGGGCTTATTCTACAACCTACAACACAATCAAGCAATGTGCAGGCAAACCAGAGGCTGAATTGTAAAGCTTTTAAAAGCTAAAGTTTAAGTTCCTGGCATAGACATAGAGTCAAAGCCGCTACTCCTGGGATTAGGCAAAACCTTTATTCCTCTCTCAGCCCATTATATTTTTTAGCCTTTAGTATTTGGCAGCAGAAGCTAGTTTAATATTACCGAAAACAATAGTGTTATACCATACAAATGGGGTTCTGTCTCTGTTTGTACAACCATTCCATTTCTGTCTTTGTGATAAGAACCTGTCACTTTGTTCGTCTTCCTAAATATTGAAGCTGTGCTCATGGGCATCAAAAATGTGTGCTCTTCATGCCCACTGTGCTCCTTCAAGATACTGGGAGTATTAAGCAGTATGGTTCTCCAGACACAAGAACCACCACTGTGCTTTTAATTAAAATTACTTTAGCTTTTGGCAGGCTCTAAAACCATGGCAACGTATAAAGCAGGGGTTTTCAAATTCTCTAAATTCTCTAGCTTACTCTCCTTCAGACTTTAAGGGGGCTGAACTGTGGCCATTGGGAGTACAAAATGTCCCAGCATCAGTGGGAGTAAACAATCCCCCATCATTGGTGTCTTTGGGAGGAATTGTCCCCCATCATTGGTGTCTTTGGGAGGAGTTGTCCCCCATCATTGGTGTCTTTGGGAGGAGTTGTGCCCCATCATTGGTGTCTTTGGGAGGAGTTGTGCCCCATCATTGGTGTCTTTGGGAGGAGTTGTGCCCCATCATTGGTGTCTTTGGGAGGAATTGTCCCCCATCATTGGTGTCTTTGGGAGGAATTGTCCCCCATCATTGGTGTCTTTGGGAGGAATTGTCCCCCATCATTGGTGTCTTTGGGAGGAATTGTCCCCATCATTGGTGTCTTTGGGAGGAATTGTCCCCCATCATTGGTGTCTTTGGGAGGAATTGTCCCCCATCATTGGTGTCTTTGGGAGGAGTTGTCCCCCATCATTGGTGTCTTTGGGAGGAGTTATCCCCCATCATTGGTGTCTTTGGGAGGAGTTGTGCCCCATCATTGGTGTCTTTGGGAGGAGTTGTGCCCCATCATTGGTGTCTTTGGGAGGAGTTGTGCCCCATTATTGGTGCTTATATTGTGCTTCCATTCGTTGTCATCTGAGGTATCACTGTAGGAATTGCAGGAGAAAGGTGGTGGAAGGCAATACAAGTTTGTAATACAACTGCCGATATTTTTAAAGTCCAACTTGCCCTTTGATGAAAGATATATTCTCCATATCAGTCATATACTGTACATTGCAAGGATGCTGACTAACCTCATTGTAGGGTTTTACCTGCAGCTCCTCTGCTAAAAACTCAAGTTTTGCCTTCCAATTAGTCACTTCCTTATTCCTAAATGGGAGGGTCTGTCTTATGATTTCAGTATGATAGGTGTGAGCCAATCACACGAGCAGGAAATGACACTTCTAGGGTGTTTGTACATTTCGTACAGAATGCCTTCAGTGCTGTTTTTTAGGAAGCAACAAAACTAGATTTTTTTTTTTTTTTTTCGTCCGTAATTTTCGGATTTTGGATATATCAGACAGCTACAGATTGAAATTAAAAGGTGAGTTTGAATAACATTTAATTACAGAAAGTCTTGTAACCCAGCACTGATGCTACATGCAGTTTATGCAGTTCTAACAATCCCATGTATTGGTGAAGGAAATGGTTTATTTAGGCCAGCTTCACCCAAATGAAGGCGTTTAAGCTGGAGTTAGGCTTTAAAGTGGTATTAATGATTTGACTTTTTTTTTAAAAAAAGAGGGAGTCTTGGGACAGCCAAGGCTCTTGTGCACGTTTCTGGATCAAGAGGGAGCTCAGGCGAGTATTAGGGGGGCTGTGGGGGGAGCAGGACACAGGTTTTTTTTTTTTTTTTTTTACCTTCATGCAAAGAATGTAGGGGCAAGCTTGCTTGTATATTTTTCTTTTTTGATGGATGAATGGAAGACTTGATGTGCTGCCATGCACCTAATGGAACAAATAGAAGAAAATGGAAGTAATGGTATTGCACAGAGCTGTCTCTTACCTCCTCATCTGGGGTCCCCTGCCGGTGTTCTTGGCACCTCCTCTTCTGTGTCTGCCCCCATAGCAGCTTGCTTTGGAGGCATGCAGACACAAGAGGAGGATCGATGAATGCCAGCACTTGTGGGGGTATCCTCCTGAGCTGGGCTGTGTGCGTCTATGGAGACACACTGCAGCTAGGCCTGCCCCCTGCTCCCTCCTGACATGATTTGATTGACAGCAGCAGGAGCTCCCTCTGCCCATTGTGTCCTAGGAGAAGAGGAAGGAGAGAGAGCACTGCTGCAGATGGGATACAGTGCTGGATCGAGAGGGGACTTGGGTAAGTGTTTAGTGGGGGTGGCAATATATAACTACTGGGATAATTGCATCTAATCCAGGGATGGAATTAAGGTAAAAAAATGTCTCGACTTCAAAACCACTTTGAACATACTCGGGCCTGGAACAAAAGAACGGTAGGACCATCACACATAGCAACAAGCTCAGTTTAGTTTCGCTTTTTTCTGACATAATAAACCAAAAAACTTGTTTGCGGTTGGGAAAAGATGGCTTTATTTTTAAATTATCGGCATTGTGTATGTGTTTGTATGTGTGTATCTGTATTTTTTTTTTTTCTCTATTGGGAGAAGCGTTGATGTATACTGTATGTGAGCGTGTATGGGCACATGTGATGTCAGCGCTGGAGTTAATTGGCTGTATTAGCACAGCTCTCTTCTTTCCAAGAACTGGCACAGCAGCAGCCCAGAGCGTCTCCCCCTCCCTTTTGTGAAGTACGTGGCATAAGCAGCCCCTCTTCTACCCTGTAGAGATGACACAAGGATGAGGCTGCTGTCTTCTGCCCTGCTGGACAGAGGGACATACAGAGACAGAAGGTTGGTGACAGAAGATGAGAAGGGTACATGCAGGAGGAAGGTTGTGTTTAGGGAGTTAATCTTTTAGTGGCTGATTATCAACTGTGACCAGAACATAGAAATGGAAACTTTTTTTTTATTATTATTATTTATAGTGTAAGCGTTCTAAAGTAAGCTAGCAAAAATGAATCCGCCTTTGGTACTTTGAGAGCCTGTAGTGGTGTTTTGTGTGCTTACCTTGTACCTTCCTGTTAGTCTGACATCAGGTATGGATAAAGCCTGTTGAACTGATAGATGCATTTCTGCTACTTTTAGTGCTTGTGTATGTAATATAAAGACGACCACACACACTAAAATCTCTACAATCTCCTTTTAGAGCTGTCAACTATGTCATACAAAGTCCTGCCTGATTTGATACAGCAGATTGTATGGATTGTTTAGATGTGTCCTTGTATTACAATCGATAAAAATATATACTGCATTTCTGCTTTTTTTTTTGTGTGCATTTGTACGTTACTATTTATTATTATTATACGTGTATTATTGCTGTATATTACTAAAAATTCATTATTATTATACAGGATTCGTATGTAGTTCCAAAAGTTTGCACAGAGTTTTATAAAATAAGAACTGTGCAAGCTGTCGGCGCTATAAGGATCCTGTGTGATAATCGTGTAATGACCATACACTATATAAAATCTAATTATACAATCCCCTTTCCCTTTAGATCTGTCATAAACGATGTAGTTCAAAGATCTGCCTGATATGATACAAATTGAATGGATTTAGTAAGTCTGGGGGATTGTAAAGTGTATGTCCAGTTTTAAAGTGATACTAAAAACACACGTTGAATTTACATTATCCTTTTTATTTCTGTAATTATTTTAATAAACAAAACATCGAAGTACCTTTATCCTAATCGATATACAGCTGTCACATGACCCACATCTTTCCCAGCCTGTCTGCAGGGAAACATAAGCAGAAGGAGCTTCTAGTCTTCTGCTGCTGATCACATGTTCAAAAAAAAAAAAAAAAGCCTTTGGAAAGTAAGTTGGAGTAAAAATAAATATCAATAAACTGGTTTTAAATTGGCATACAAATATATACATATTTGAAATAAAATCTTTATTATTTTTTGGCAATAACATGGTGTGTTTGGATTTCTTCTAGTCTCATGCCGTGTCATGCCCCTCCAGCCTGTGTCTTAGGGGAAGGAGGTGAAGCCTCCATTAATCTACATGTAGTATTTCATTGTGTGTAGCTGGTTAGTGGGCATGGAGGAGGAGGGAGGGGGTGGGTGCTGTCATTTATCACCGTGTATTTATAGCCACATGGGCTGCTCATTCTATGCATGAAGGTAAAAAACCTGTGTGGAGTATTTCCCCCCCCCCCCCCAATACTTACCTGAGGCCCCCCCCCCCCCCCCCCCCCGATCCAGCGCTGTGCACCTTATTGGCTAAGACAGCAGTGGGGGCTCTTGCTACTGTCAATCACAGCCAGTGGACCAATGAGGAGAGAGCAGGGCCGAGCTGTGCTCCGTGTGTTAGTGGACACACAGAGCAGCAGCTCAGGAGCGAGCCTGCTCGGTTGCCCACATAGCAAGCTGCTTGCTATGGAGGCACTAGGCAGGAGGGAGAGGCCAGGAGTGCCAGTGGAGGATACAAGAATAGAAGGATCAGGGCTTTAGTGTGCAAAACCCCTGCACCGAGCAGGTAAGTATGACTTGTTCGTGATGGTGAAGAATTTTTTAAATAACAAAGTCATATGCTGAAATCCTGTGCCATGCAGGATGTGGCACCTTTTGCAGTTGTAATCACAGCTCTTTATAGATTTATAAAGATATCCTTTTAATGATCACACAACGATCCAACATGAAAGTCATACGACTTCTGATCCGACTTCGCCCTACGACTTCTATGCGACTTCAGTGAACGGGATCCGACTTTAATCCGACCATACCAGGCCCTTTGAATCTGGCATGGATCTTGAGGGGGGAACTCCAAAAAAAAAAAAAAAAAAAAAAAAAGGCGTAAGGGTCCTCCTGAGCTTGCAGCCCAGCAGGTCAGGACCCCCCACCAGATCATACCAGGCCACATACCCTAAACATGGGGAGGTGCTTTGGGACAGGGGGGCTCTGCGCCACCCACTCCAAAGCAGCTCGTCCCCATGTTGCTGGAGACGAGGGCCTCTTCCCGACAACCCTTGCAGACAGGGGGCTTATCAGAATCTAACAAGGGTGCTCCCAGATCCTGACCTCCCCCCTATGTGAATGAGCACCTATTCACCAGAAAAGTGTAGTTTTACAAAAGAGACAGTTTTGGGAAAGTCCTTTGTTAAAAATTAAGAATGACCCCCGTTGTAGCTCCGCTTCTCCGCCAATGACTTCTTCCTCTGACGTCCTCTCGGGACACGCTCCCCCTCCGGCTGCGTGCTCTGATAAGGGTCTGGTATGGCTTTTGGGGCATTTAATTAAAAAAAAAAATTGGGCACGGGGTTCCCCCTCGATCCTCAGAGCACAAGACGCATCAGTTAAGATGATCTGATTTGGATGCGACTTGCATTCAAATCAATGGGCTGAAATCGTGCCCAAGTCAGACCAGTTTAGACAGGTCTCATAGGAAACCATTGATTTTGACATGTTGTGCTCTCGAATTTGGAGCGCGGACCAGTGTGGACCAGCCTTTAAAGCCAAGCTCCCTCCCTCCCACTAGTGTAGTTTTAATTAAAGGTGTAGTTGTCTTTTAAGATCTTTAACAGACCAAAGGAGACCTGCTATTTCTTTGCCCGCCTCCATCATTGACAGTTATTATGACATGCTATGGGGGGGAGTGGCTATACTTTATTTTTATTTTTTCCATTCTGCCCTATGGGTGTAACTGTTGTAGGTATAGGGATATCATAAACCGTGTTCATAGAGGATTTTTGTTTTTTTAATATTGCATTGGTTTTATGTGGTGAGTCTAGAAGCCAATATTGCTTGGGGAGCAATGAAGGGAAAACGGCAGAAGCAGATTTATGTTGCCCTCTGATAAGCCTGGGTGTTGTAGGAAAATAATTTGCTGGTTCATGTAAAGACTGACACTGCTGAATGGATTGATGTTACCTAGGTACAGAACTATGAGAGTTCACATCCATTTATAAGATCTTAAGGGTGTAACAGAAATAGTCATCCCTTGGTGCAGTTGGTTTTTCTGGATTTATAGCCTAGTAATATGTATGTATGTATAAAAACATTGCTGCTAGGGAAGGGATGTACTCTTCTGCTCCCGGAGTGTGTGGTTACACCCTGTCTGAGGCTGCTGTACAAACCCCTCATACAAAGCAAAGCACCGATTTCCTTTCTGTGGTCTATTTACAGGACTCTGTGTCTGTATGTCTCAGGCTCTGATTATTCCTTTAGCTGTGGAGCATAGGGAATAAGTGTCCACCCATTGATAGAGTTAGAGAAAAGATTGTCATGGGTCCTGACATCCAAGCAAAGCATTTTCGGGTGGGTAGATGTCGCACCGTGTTTGTCGACGAGACATCGGTGTTTCTGTTGCCAACGTTAAAGGATAAGTTCACCTTTGTTCACTTTTTATTTATTTATTTTTTTATTTTATTTTTTCTAAATTCCAGCTCCCCTATGTACCAATATAGCAATCATGTACTTTTTTTGCAAAAATATCAAAGCTTTCCATAAAATTTGCAGACGCTTGCCTTACTGTCTTCCATCCATGATTCCAAACATATCTAGTGCTTCTGTCTTACTTCCTTAGACTTTATGTCATGACACAGGAAGGAGTTGACCATCTGACCTCATTAGCATACACCCTGCATCATCTACCCTCCTACCTACCCACCCATTCCCAGCTGCACTTTTTTAAATGAAATGCAATCAATCAATGATCACCCTTCTCACTAAATACACAATCAGATTGCATAGTGTATGGCCATCTTTATACAAGTACATAGGAGGGAGTGGACAAACACTCAGCTGTTAAACCCTGTTCACATCTCTGCATAGCGGGAACTCATTCTCACATGCGTTTTTTTTTTTTTTTTTTTTTTTGGGGGGGGGGGGGGGTTAAGGCAGGTGTTTAGGAGCATTTTCACTCATCACACGTAGGGCAGCCCATCGACCTGAATGCCTTACACGTACAATCGCCTCAAAGAAGCAAGAAGCTTCAGAACTCTTTTTTTTTTTTTTCCCCTTTAGAGTGGAGCTTGGTGCGTTTTTTTTTTTGTTTTTTTTTTTTTGTTTTTTGTTTTTCTGCGATTTTTGGTGCCGTGCCTTTCTGAAATGCAAGGAAATTCACAGATGTGAATGGAGCCTCATTGTTCTTGTGTTACCGCACCAACAATGTGCCAAAATGTCCCATAAGCCACATATAGCACAGCCCATTAAAATCAACAGGCTGCCCTATGGGTGTCACGGGAAAAACGAGCCACAAAACGTTCACTCCCACAAAAAAAAAAAAACAACAAAAAAAAAAAAAAAAAAAAAAGAGAACTCCAGGTTTTCACACAATTTAGTTAGTTTGTTTGGGCCAAGCTGGCTCAAACAAACTGTCTCTCACTAACCTATGAGGCTGCTGGATGTGTTATAAACTGTAAGTAGCTGTGGCTCCATATAGCATAGTGCACTGTGTGTTCTGAGTGCGAGCGGAGACTTCCTGTCTCATACAGGAACACAGGAGAGTCTACAGCAGCAGCGCTCAGCCATTCAGAGGGAGCGATTTATTCTGTCAATAAATACAAAGCTTCCTTTGGCTGAGTCAAAGGTGTGACATCATCAGCCCACCTCTCTGACTCAGCCAATCAGAGGAAGCTTTGTAATCATCAATGGAATACATCGCTCTCTCGAAATTGTTGAGCACCGCTGTTGTAGACTCTCCTGTGTTCCGGGTATGAGACAGGAAGTGTCTGCTCAGCCCCAGAAAACAGTGCAGTATGTAGCCAAAGCTACTTAATTTATACTGCACATTCAGCGGCCTCACTGGCCTGAACACAATTGTGTGAAAACCTGAGTTCTTCTTTAAACCACAAAATAATATACCTATGCTTAAAGCGGAACTTCTTCCAAAAAGGGAAATTCCACTTGTTAACATGTCTCTCACATTTGGCACTTTTTGGGTGGGAGCGGGTTTCTGGTTTTGACAGGTACACGCTCCCACTTTCGGTCAGATCGCCATGGTGATCTGAGCAGTTGTTTGACCCCCCCCCCCCCCCCCTGTACCTTTCTGGGACACATCACAGCTCCAGGAAGACTACTGCACCATTTACAAAGCACAGCGCGGCTCGCACATAGGCAGTAGCAAACCGGTTTCCCTTACCTGAGTTGCCAACACCTGGACACGACGCAGATTGAAGAATCGGCTCAGGCAAGGACATCGCTGGATCCCTGGACAGGTAAGTGTCCTAGTTTAAAGTCAGCAGCTTCATTTCCCCACCTCCGGCTCTCGCCCTCCACTCCCACTCCTCGCTGTCCCTTGTAAACACAGAAGTTTTCAGTGTTTACAAGAGATGGCTTTAATCTCAGCGGCTCCCAAAACTAACAAATCCCTGCACGCACGCATGGTGGGGACAGATCTGAGAGAGAGAGCATGATCTCCCTGCAAGGTGAGGCAGAGCTGCCTGCACGGGGAGGTGCTAGAGCAAGGCAAGGTAGGTAAGAGATGTGAGGAAGTTTTGGAGGGAGGGTTGAGGTTGCACACTGTGCATAATGCACCCCTAAACTCTGTACATAACACACTCCTGAACCCTGCACTCTGTACATAACACACTCCTGAACCCTGCACTCTGTACATAACACACTCCTGAACCCTGCACTCTGTACATAACACACTCCTGAACCCTGCACTCTGTACATAACACACTCCTGAACCCTGCACTCTGTACATAACACACTCCTGAACCCTGCACTCTGTACATAACACACTCCTGAACCCTGCACTCTACACTCTTTTCATAGTGCACTCCTAAACTTTTTACTATGTACACAATGCACTCCTAAACTCTGCATTCTGTATAGGGCTGGGAGATTTTCCTCCGAAAAAAAACCTGCGATTTCTTTTTTTTTTTTTTTTTTTTTTAAAAACTCGATTTACGATTCTAATCAGATTTTTTTTTTTATATTAAAAAGTGCAACAACAAACAAAATTTGTTGTGCTGTGTGATGTATGAGGCAATGAGCACATTGCTGTGTGATGTCATATGGCGGTGATGTCATATATATTGAGCACAGTGCTGTGTAATGATGTAATGTAATATAAGAAGGGTGAATATATGGAATGGGATGTGACTTCACTCCTCTGACGGATGATTCTTTCTTGCAGTGATCACATAGAGAACAAATTCTCATGAAGTACACCAATACACAGCCAGCACTCGCCCTCCCTTCTCTCTCTCTCTGCAGCCCGGGACTGTCCCTGTGATCCCCCCACCACCCTCCTCCTCCTGACATCACAACCCTCCCATATATAGCGGCGCTCCACCAACAGATCTAAGCCTCGCCCACTACCCCGCCTACCCACCCATGCACAGCGTCCAGCCTCGCCTGAAAAATCGTGCCCGCAGCTCCTCAGGACCGGCGTGGTGCTGATGGGGGAAAAAAAAAAATCTAAAAGAAATCGATTTTGAATCAATTTGACCTCTCAAATCGATTCAGATCGATTTTTTTCCCAGCCCTAATTCTGTACACACTGTAGCATAATCCTGAGCTCTACACCATATATGTAATGCACTATTAAACCTTGCACTCTGTACATAGTGCACCCCAGATACAACTGGCCCTTTGAGGGCAACCATACTGCTGATGCGGCCCATGATGAAATGGAGTTTGACACCCCTGTTCTACAAGGTAGTTAGTATAGGTGTAAAAGGGGGTGGGAGCAGTTTAAAGATTAGAAGTTTTTATCCTGGAATTCTATTTTAACTGATATGTTTGATTGACAAAATATTGCAACAAGGCTGGCATTCAGGCTTTGTCACCTGAGACTTTCCACCATACAGGGGGTCGCCTTGTTACAAACATCCGACTTATGAACGACTCCTAATTACAAACGGAGGGAAACAACAGGAAGTGAGAGGAAATCTACCCCTAGTAAGGGAAATTTACTCCTGTAAGAGTTACTATGGGAAATAGGTACCTCCACTGATGCTTTATCACCAAGGCTTGTTTCCACAACCACCCAAAATTATCATTGGGACAGAAAGTGAGGTGAAATCTTCTGAACAGGGGCACAGACAGCAAAACAAATATTGCAGGGGTGATAACCCTTCTCTATGCTATCCAGAAAGCTTAAAATAGTTTTTTTTGGCTGGAGCTACACATAAAAAAAAAAAAGGAACCTGTTCAGACTTACAGATTCAACTTAAGAACAAACCTACAGACCCGATCTTGTTTGTAACCCGGGGACCCCCTGTATATGGCATATGCTTAAGACCGGTGCTTGACTGGTTGGATGTTCTTTTTTGATGTATCCACCTCCTATAAATCTCCTGTTTGAAATAGATTTCTGGGAAACACACCGCAAGTGAACTATTCTCATCCTTCTGCAGAAATCTGCTTCAGACAAACCGGAAAAGTAGACTTTGTAATAAATAAACAGACCCTGGTAGTAGCTGAGCTGTGGGCTTTGAGGTTTGTCTAGGAGTATAATGTGAAGGTATTGGACTGGAAAAGCATTGACTTTTGTCTTTTTGGTTTTATGTGAAAATAATAAGGATTTGCAAACAATGAAGACTTTGTTATATGTCTTAAGGCTGATCTCCAGAGAACGCATTGTAAGTGATGATATCAGAGGACGACTGATAGATGAGCCTTGAAAATAAGCACCTTTGGAGGATTGGTTGCAATGTAACTATTGTGGCATTGATTATTGGGGGAGATGGTATCCCCATATTAAGCTTCGAAGTTTTATTCTCAAAGCTTAATTGAATAAACTGAAATTACGAACAGATTGTTTACTATGCACAGCTGCACCAGATTCTGTGTGCACAAGTTTTAGTACACCCCCCCCCCCCCCATATACATATATAGGAAGTGGCACCTTTTTAAAAGCCCTGATGGCAAAATTATGTTTTTTTCGTATATAATATACTGTATTTGCACATGTCTACTGTATGCTTCAAGTAATGGAGACTAATTTATCCAAGTTCTGGTTTATAAACATGTGAGGGTGTCTATAGCTAGATTTAAAGTGTTGTGGTTACAATCATAACAATTTCTAGTATCTAGGTGGTGTAATGTATATGCAACATCGCTAGCAAGACACACCATTGTATTTATGGTCAAAACAGACTATGAATGGAGGCATGATAAAAAAAATTGTAGCCATAGATGGGAATTTTTCTCCATGATGACGGAATGGATGTCTCTCAATCACAAAAACGTTAACTATTTCAGCCCCGGAAGATTTTACCCCCTTCCTGACCAGAGCATTTTTTGCGATACGGCACTGCGTCGCTTTAGCTGACAATTGCGCGGTTGTGCAATGCTGTACCCAAACAAAATTGACCCCCCCCCCACAAATAGAGATCTCTTTTTGGTGGTATTTCATCACCTCTGCGGTTTTTATTTTTTGCTCTATAAACAAAAAAAGAGCGACAATTTTGAAAAAAAAGCAACATTTTTATACTTTTTTGCTATAATAAATATCCCCCAAAAATATATATAAAAAACTACTTTCTTTCTCAGTTTAGGCCGATATGTATTCTTCTACATATTTTTGGTAAAAAAAAAAAAAAAAGCGTATATTGATTGGTTTGCGCAAAAGTTATAGTGTCTACAAAATAGGGGATAGATGTATGGCATTTTTATTATTATTTTTTTATTAGTAATGGCAGTGATCTGCGATGTGTGCGACGGGCGCGCCCGATAGGCGGCAAAGTCAAAGAGACGTACAAGTACGCACATTGGCCTGCCTGTGCCATTCTGCTGACGTACATCTGTGTGCAGCGGTCAGCAAGCGGTTAAAGTGTGTACCTAAAGTCCAAACTTTTTTTTTTTTGTAAAGTAGTCCAGGGTTACCAAATACACAGCAGGTGAAAAATCAACTTTCATAGTTGTCACCAGAAGAAAGGAATTGTAAACCGGGCACATACGTAACGATTTTTTTTCTCTGTGCTCTTGCGTTGAGCCTGTGTTATTCTGTGCCTATTAAGGGCTTGTTTTACGGGAGCTGTACTGAAAGTAATGCAAAAGTGAGCACAACTTTTTTTTTTTTTCTTACGCAAGTTCAGATTGCTTCTTTTTGATTAAGGCTGGGTTGACACTGCACCACGCTCTGGCTCACAGCAGGAATCCGGTGAATCCTCATCCAATTTACAATAGCGTGAACCCAGCTTAAAGGTAAGTAATGGATTCCGAGCAGAAGCAATGTGCTGTCATTGGGTTGTTGATGACAGAGCAGTGCAAACTGTCCAACATATACAGAAGGCTACAGACTGTTTATAGCAGAGGTGTCCAAACTTTTTAAAGAGGGCCAGATTTGATGAAGTGAACATGCGTGAGGTCCGACCATTTTTCCTGACATTCTTTGAACCATTAAAATTTGGTCTAAGTGTGTTTGTCCGAGCACTAATACACTGGCCAACAAGAATTCTGTTTGTGGTGAAGAGATGGGCGTGTTATTTGTATGTATATGTATATGTATATGTGTGTGTGTATGTATATAGATATAGATATAGATATATATATATATATATATATATATATATATATATATATATATATATCTATATACATACATACATACATAGATATCGATAAATAGATATATCTATATGTGGCCCCAAACCAATCCCAGAGCACTGTTCAGGACTAAGGATGAACTCGGGCGTCACTTTAAGGGGGAAGTATACAGGAGAATCTCCTGTTTACTCGGCGGCCTCTTTAATCCAAAGTCCCATCTCCTATAATGGACAGAACAGTCGTCCAATGGCAGCCCAGGAGACGGGACTACCTATTAGAGGCCGCCGAGTAAACAGGAGATTCTCCTGTATGCAATCTGACGGCGCTCGTCCTGGGGCCACAAAAGAAATATATCTATCTATCTATCTCTCCAAATTACCAGGGAGGCCTTATAACACCGGAACCCGGGCCACCATGCCTGATTTATAGGGATGACACCATTGACAAGAGTAATGTGGGCAGATGGATGAAGTTTAAATGGTGTCATCTCTGTAAACATTTTGGCCTTCTGTGGTTGTTGGACAGCTAGCACCTCTTCTTCATCAAGAACTCAATGACCGCATGTTAATTCTGCTTGGGATCCATTCTTTAGGCTCGGTTCACACATGGGCGGCACGACTTGCAGGTCGCCTCAGCGAGGCGACCTGCAAACGACTGCGGGGCGACTTGCGAGACGACTTCTGCATAGAAGTCTATGCAAGTCGCCCCAAGTCGCCCCCAAAGTAATACAGGAACCTTTTTCTAAGTCGGAGCGACTTGCGTCGCTCCAATTAGAACGGTTCCATAGCACAGAACGGGAGGCGACTTGTCAGGCGACTAGGTCGCCTGACAAGTCGCCCCAGTGTGAACCGAGCCTTACATGCAAGGAAAAAAAAAAGTACAAGAGTTGCTACGGAGGAAGAGTTAACCAACCTATGTAAATTAATAAAAAAATTACTTTTGGTAGAGCCCTTGTATTATAACTGTAGGGAAAGATGTTCTCAAGCTCTAAATTTGAGTGCTAACTGTACAGATGTGTGTTAGGGTTTCCAGTATGTATGTGCATTGCCCTCTATGAAACACAGGCTAAAGAAATGTCTGCAGTTAATGTGCCTGTCTGGTCATTTACGATCTGTGTAGACAGGTTTAGATACACACATGCCAGCGGTAGTCTCTCACTGTAAAGCTTTGGTTTAATGGTACGGTTTTATTTTTCAGGGTGCGGACTCTGGGTTTGTTCCAAGCATTCAGGATTTTGATAAGAAGCTTGCCGAGTCGGATGCTTACCTCCAGATATTAATTGACCAGATAAAGGTATGTTCAGCACTCTGATTACTCCATTCATTTTTTGTTTTACTTTTGCTGTATGTGTGTGTGATTGTTTGAAATGTTGGTAAAATATTATTGTGTAAGGTGTGATAAGGCAGGTTTCACCACCTTTTTAGGAAGGGTTAGATTAAAGCGATTGTAAAGTCTTGTTTTCTTTCTATAAAAATAATAAACATGTTTTATACTTACCTGCTCTGTTGCAGTGGATTTGCACAGAGCAGCCCAGATCCTCCTCTTCTCGGGTCCCTCTTCTGTGATCCTGGCCCTTCCCTCCTGTTCAATGCCCCCACAGCAAGCAACTCAGATATTGCCTTGCTAATATATTAGTGACATAATTACTGTCCTGTACATAGCCTGTGCAGAGAGCAAAGCTGTGGGAGGGACTCAGCGGCTCCACCCAATACAGGCTGCCTGCCAAAAAACTACATGGAGGGGTGGAGACAAGACCAGTCATCCTGTACAGGGAGAGAGAGCAGCAGAGAGTGGTCTTTATTACAGGGATCTCCAGCACTTTAAAACACTCCTTGGTCATCAATGATACTGAGGAATTGGGTCCTTACATTAATGCCCTGTACACACGATCGGACATTCTGACAACAAAATCCTGGATTTATTTCCGACGGATGTTGGGTCAAACTTGTCTTGCATACACACGGTCGCACAAATGTTGTTGGAAAGAATGCGGTGATGTACAGCACTTACGACGAGCCGAGAAAAATGAAGTTCAATAGCCAGTGCGGCTCTTCTGCTTGATTCCCAGCATGTGTGAAATTTTGTGCGTTTGGAATTGTGTACACACGATCGGAATTTCCAACAACGGATTTTGTTGTCAGAAAATTTGAGAACCAGCTCTCAAATTTTTGTTGTCGGAAAATCCGACAACAAATTTCCAATGGAGCCTAGACACGGCCGGAATTTCCAACAACAAGCTCACATCGAACATTTGTTGTCGGAAATTCCGACTGTGTATGTGGCATAAATAAATAAAGCTACATTTTAATTTGAAAGAAACATGATCTGCATGACTTTGATGCCAACCACTGTCCTCCACTGAGGCCCTGTCCTATTCACTGGCACTTTTTGATCTCTTAGCAGAGGCAAACATTATTCATTTTACTGTTTTTGTTCTATGATGACATTACGGTGACTAACACACAAACACTCAGTACTTTCAGGCGCTGTACACCTTGGCTTTGACCGCTTGTAACACTACAGTTCAGTCCCTGTTTATATCACAAAGTCAGATTCCAGGTGTATTTGTAGAAGCTGACTGCAAATCAGAACATTAAGTGCAGAGCACGGAACGATTGTGCAATTTCCTCAGCGCAGCAATTAGTGTCTTTATTGAGGATGTTAAAGCTGGATGCTGCAGCTGTAGGTAATGACCTGTGCTGGATCCTGAAGCCTTGGCTGCACCTCTATTAAAATGGGTGAGTTTCTGGTTAAGTGGTGGCTAAGTAGAGCAATATTGTCATAGTTTTTTAAATTGTACATATAAAGTATTTTAAATTATATGTTTAATTTAAATTATAAGTTAAAGCAAGCCTGTAATATAGTAGTAATCCTAACACCACGAAGAAAGTGGGTAGGTGAACTACAGGTGAAGGAGTGTAGCTTCCAGCTGTGGTTTTTTTTAGTGTATTTTAGTAGTGTCTGGCTTGGCCGTTCTCAGCTAGGGTTCAGTTTAAACCTAGGTTTCCTCCAAAGGTTGAGCTGTGGCTGATTGACTTCCCAATTAAGGGTGCCTGCATATTTTTGGGGTCAGTATCACTTGAAAGAGCTAGTGGCACAACACTAATGATATTTTTATCTGTTTCAAAGAGTGGCATTCTGATAATGATGGCATGGGGACATTCTTCCCATTTGCCATTTTTAGCAGGGGTTCCCCTAGACCTGATTTTATTTATTTTTTCCAAGGGTACATCTGGGGTGAAAAGGTTGAGAAAGGCTGGTTTGGTGTACCAGAAGTTGAATGAGCATGCTCAATCCCATGACCCTCAAGAATTCCTTTTGTTTAGCACTGTCAGGGACAAGAACATTTGGCTCGTCAGTCTTTTTTTAGCTTAATCTGGCTATTCATTTAGTAGAATTTCAAATGAATGTTTATACGATTATTTGTACAAAAATTTTAAGTACATTTGACAGCTTAATAAATGCTGCTTTACAATTAGTTAACATTTCCTTTTAACACTTGATTTGGGATTAAATGGATTTTACAGAATGAAAACCACATACACTGTAAGAGCCCTTTCACACTGGGGTGGGCTCGGCGTCGGCGGTAAAACGCCGCTATTATTAGCGGCGTTTTACCGTTGGTATGCGGCCGCTAGCGGGGGCGGCTTTACCCCCCCGCTAGCGGCCGAGAAAGGGTTAAATACCACCGCAAAGCGCCTCTGCAGAGGCGCTTTGCCGGCGGTATAGCCGCGCCGTCCTATTGATTTCAATGGGCAGGAGCGGTGAAGGAGCGGTATACACTCCGCTCCTTCACCGCTCCAAAGATGCTGCTGGCAGGACTTTTACCGTCCTGCCAGCGCTCGCTCCAGTGTGAAAGCCCTCGGGGCTTTCACACTGGAATGAAAGTAGCGGCACTTTCAGGTCGGTTTGCAGGCGCTATTATTAGCGCAATAGCGCCTGCAAACCGCCCCAGTGTGAAAGGGCTCTTAGAAAATTAATTCCATTCTGTTCCTTCAAATTTTCTTGACGCTGTGGACAAAAACAAATTACGAGTTGACCACGCTAATGATTAGGAAATCAAATGCATGTTCTTAAAACCAAAAATTTTGACCGATTTTGATCTGTACACCTGCTGCACCCATTGAAAAAAAAATGCCCAAAAATCTACTAGTGTATATCCAGCTTTAGCTGTATGCTTTCTTACTGGAATGCAGTGCTTGAAATGTTTTCACTGAAAATGGGTGAAAAACTTTAACTTTGGTTTGTACCGTCCATAACAATACTCTTCAAATGTCCTGAGCTTTAACCACCTCCTGCCCCCCCCCTCCCGTATTGACAATTGATGAGCGCAAGGTGGCTCTCTCGTTCTGGGATGTCATATGATGTTGTCAAACTCTCGCTGCACTTGCGCGCCTGTGGCGATTGGCGGTGTGCATCACCGATCTGGGTTAAAAGCTGATGACAAGGCACTTTACCCATGTGATCAGCTTTGTCCAGTCACAGCTTATCACGTGTAAACAAGGACATGCCAGTTATCGGCATTCCTTTTCTCACACTGACAGCATGTGAGGAGAGGAGAGCCGATCAGCAGCATTTCCTCACAGAGGACATTTGCACAGATAATCAGGGCACTGATTATCAGTGTAGTCCCAACAGTGCCCAGAGTGATGCCAATCAGTGCCTATAAGTACCACCTATCAGTGCTGTAAACCAGTGCTGCTGATTTGTGCTTCCTCATCAGTGCCCATCAGTGAAGGAGAAAAATTACTTATTTACAAAATTTTATAACAAACGAAAATTAGTTTTTTTTGCAAAAAAAAAAAAAAACCCAGTGTTAATTAAATGCCACCAAAAGAAAGCTCTGTCTAAAAACCATTATACCAATTTCCTTTGGGTACAGTGTTGCATGACCATGCAATTGTCATTCAAAGTGCCACAGCGCTGAAAGCTGAAGATTGGTGTGGGCAGAAAGGGGGTGAAAGTGGCCAGTATTGAAGCGGTTAAAGTTTATGCAAAGGCAATTTTTTATTTTACAATGGAAAAGGTTAGACCCATTTGCCAACTTCTTATTGCGTTCTGTGTTTCGGCTGGAGGATCCTTTCCGCTTTATTTGTCCTGGTGACTATTGTAACAGCCGGAAACCTTTTGAGCTGTCACCTGAGCAAGAAGTAAGGTAAAAGCAAATTCTATGACAACGGTCCAAAATGGGTATTCTGTTATTTTAAGATTTCCGGTGTATCTGTTGCAACTCAGAATATGAATGGAAGTGACACCGATAGCAGCAAATACATTTATAGGGTGTTTAACCCTTCTATATATTACAACTAAAATTGTTTTGGCTTTACTTTTACTGTAATTGATTTTTTGAAAGACATTGGGCAAGAATGTTTGCTGCACTGGCCAATATAAACTGTAAAAGAACTAAGAATGAATGCTTCTGAACATCTGTGGTTATTTTCCTGTAGAGCAAGCCTGTAAGCCATCTCCAACAAGAGCAGTCAGGCTTGGTATATTAGAGCATCAGGGTCACTTGCCTTAGATCTCTGCCAGTCTATTTTTTCTGGAGCCTTTGAGGTTGTTAAATGGCTTAGGTGTGTTTTAGTTTTTTTCAGGGCTGGAATACATTGTTTCCATTGGGACTTTGAGGTCAGAGCCTCATGCTGCAAGTACTTGATGGCTTCAGAGATGTTAGAATAAACGTGCAATATATCGCTGCAGTTTATGCCATTTGCCTGTTTTTTTTTTCCATTTTTTCTTCAGATACCCTCTACAAGTACAAATAAAATACTTGCTCCACCATAAATGCTCTTGGCCCCAAGTGGGCTGACAACACACAACATTTATGAAGAGTGGTGTCAGACCTGCCCAGTTCTCTTTGGCTAAACTACTTGGTCCATCCCACTGAATTGTCCTCTAAAGTATAGGCACAAATTGATTTGTAGGTTTTAAGCTGACTATACATGTAGTACTTTTTTTTTTTTTTTTCTTTTCAACCAGAAGGTTGAATGATGAACATTCACAGATTCTTGCATCCACGCAAGTGATGTGGATGTAGGAATCTCCCCTGCTGCGCTATTGTATTCAAACAGCGGGCACTCCCCACCCCCATCAGAATACACTAATTGGCTGCCATTGGCTACAGTCGCTGATCGAGTGCTGGTTTTCCAGCAGTACCATTCAACAGAAGCCAGTCTGTTGAATAGAAGCTTCTGTGAATAGACAGGGGTACACACAGAGTGAAATTAAGGGGTTTCTATACTTTTCATGTTTATTTATATTGGTTTGTATATGAATGTTAATAGTATACAGTAAAAACTTTGAGAGTGTTTTGTAAGACCAGCAAAATGTTTAAATACATTTTGACTTGATACACAAGCAATGTCTTTATATACAAGTAGCATCATGTCACAACTGAGCATAAAAGAGAGGTGCAAGTGTAGCAATATAGTTACATTTAATGAAGGTACGACATTTAGCAACTTGCCTGTATACTTAGATGTGCCTCTTTTAATCCTCAACCATGTGAGTTGCTAAATGTTGTACCTTCATTAAATGTAACCATATTACTACACTTTGAGGCGCCTCTCTTCTCTTTAAGGCCCCTTTCACACGAGGCGGACTCCGCTTCCACGGAGCCCGCCTCTGTCCGCCGGCTCAGCGGGAGATCAGTCCGTTGATCTCCGCTGAGCCGGCGGATGACAGGTCCCTCTCTGCTCACTGAGCGGGGAGGGGCTTGTCAGGCACCGCTGCCGCCTATGGAGGGATCGGATGAAAACGGACAGCATGTCAGTTTTCATCAGATCTCACCCGATCCGCCAGCGATAGACCTGGACGTAGGGCCATCCGTCTGCTTTTAGCGGATCGGACCGGGTCGGATGTCAGCGGACATGTCTCTGCTGACATCCATCGCTCCATAGGCTAACATGGAGCGCCCGTTCAGGTCCGCCGTCAAAACTGACAGGCGGACCTGAACGGTCTGATCGTGTGAAAGGGGCCTAATACTCTGTAGCTCCTGATGGATTTTACTTCTAATCCCCTTGTGGAGGCTTCCATTTGTGGATGGAAATTTTATGGTTACACAACCTGGTCACATTGCTATAATCTTTTTTTTTTTTTTTTTTTTTTTTTTTTTTTTTATATGGACTATAAACTGAAGGACCTATGAATAAATGGTTGTGGAACGAATCATTTGAGTTTCCATTATTTGTTATGGGGAAATCTGCTTTTATATATAAGTGCTTTGTATTACAAGCATGTTTCTGGAATGGATTATGCTTGCAATCCAAGGTTTTACTGTATTTGACAATAAATAGGAAGATCTTCACAATATACTTTGCGAACATGTATGCTCTAATTTTATCCAGGTCATGGTAATCTAGTATCGGTCACATTCAAGTGGACTTGTTCTGTGATGTGAAGACGTTTCATTGCTTTTGTAAGCCACGTCTTCAGTTCCAATGAACCTCAGGAATATACCCCATTTATATCAAAACAGGTAACACAAACACAATAACTTAATCATCATGAAATGTGTAGATCAGGTTTTCTCAACCAGGGTTCTTCCAGAGGTTGTAAGGGGTTCCTTGCGCAATGAGCAAGTTCTACCTTTCACATAAGTTCCTACTGACACCATTGATCTTTTTAACTATCTGTAAGGGGGTCATTCTTCCCAATGACCACAAATGTAAGGAGCATTCTTCCACTGACCATAACACTTAATGTATCAGGAGTTGTAGGTAGAGTCATTTTTTATCAGGGTTCCCTGAGACCGGAAAGTTATTTCAAGGGTTCCTCCATATAGAAAAGTTTGAGAGAGGCTGGTGTAGAAGTTGACTGTCCAAGAACAGGATGGGAGGTGTGAACCTTTTTGAAACCATCCTATTTCTAGTTAGAAAATCCCTGAAGCCAAGGATGGGATTATGAACTAGAACAGAGTGGTTCCACAACTTTCACACCTCCCATCCCGTTCTTGGAAAAATCAACATTTACCCCTTCCATGGTGTAGCTAAGACACCATGTCTTAGCTACATGTGTGGATATAAATGCTAAGGTATGTTCTCGACACTCATTGGAACTGAAGACGTGGCTTGGAGAATCTATGGAACCTCTTCAAGATTTCAAAACCAGTCCAGCTGAATGTGACCTACTACTACTACCTCTGAATGATTGTCTTTGGTTGCCCGATAAAGGATAATCATTCACACTGCAGCATTATATTGTCATAGGGCGATGTGTGTGTTCCTGTATGCTTTCTGAGAGTCTTATAACAACACAGCTAAACATAGACACCTCACGTTTTACTACTTGTTGGGAAACACTTTGGGGTGCCTTGTTAACATTTACTTTTGGTTTTACTGTTTGTGCCAGTGTTTTTTGTTTGCCTATTGAATTTACCTGCTATACAGGTTTATCTGCTTTTTAATGCTTATTTTTATTTTTGGAACTTGTTGACTCCCAGTTATTTGATGACAAGATCCAGAACTGCAAAGATGATGAACAGAGAAAGGTTAGTATGTTTGTATCCAAATTAGAATTATTTTTAAATTGTTACTTGATTGTCATGGATCCTGTGAAACTGGAAATTGAGTCTGGGTGTAGTGGCTGCAAACTGCAAATATGTGGCTATAGTTTTGTAGTCACTTCTGTTCTTGGGACAGAAGTGACATTACATTTACAGTTGGGATGGATCACGTTCCAGGCCTCCTCTGTCTTTTGGTTCGTCATGTCCCAGCTTTTACCCCTCCTGTTTTCTTTTGTTGGTTGGGTAAACTTTTGCTATAATATGCAAGTATGCACACCATTCTTGGTGATGTGTCATACACCTTCCTCCTTCTGTGGTGTCCTCTTGAGGTTGCAGAATCTACAATTCCCCTCGTGTATGGCCTGCCTTACAACCCCAATTCCAAAAAAAAGTTGGGACGCGGTGTACAATCTACATAAGGCTTTATTCCCACGAGGCGGATCCGCCGCCACGGAGTCAGCCTCTGTTTGCCAGCTCAGCGGGAGTTCTCTCCATTGATCTCCGCTGAGTCGGTGGATGAGAGGTCCCTCTCTGCTCACTGAGCGGGGAGGGGCTTGTCGAGCGCCGCTGGTTGCTATGGAGAGATCGAACGAAAACGGACAGCATGTCCGTTTTCATCAGATCTCCCCCGATCTGCTAGGGACAGATGCAAACGTAGGGCCATCCGTCTGATTTTAGCGGATCGGACCGGGTCGGATGTCAGCGCACATGTCACCGCTGACATCCGTCTCTCCATAGGCTAACATGGATCACCCATTCAGGTCCGTCGACAAAACTGACAGGCAGACCTGAGCGGTCCGACAGTGTGAAAGGGGCCTAAAAACAGAATGTACCGATCTGCAAATGTCCTAAACCGATATTTTATTCACAATAGAAAAAAAGAAAACATATCAAATGTTGTCTAAGAAAATGCACCATTTTAGGAAAAAATAAGTTAATTTTAAAATTGATGGGTAACACATCTCAAAGTTGGGACAAGGCAACAAAAAGCTGGCAAGCAAAGTGGTACTAACCAGAAAGAACAGATCAGTAACATGATTGGCTATATAAAGAGAATCTTAGCGAGTCAGAGTGTCTCAGATGTACAGGTTAGCAGAGGTTCACCAATCTGTGAAAAGCTAAAATTTTTTGCAATTTCAGAATAATTTTCCTCAATGTAAAATCACAAAGAATTGAAATATATCATCTACTGTACATAATATCAAAAGATTCTGAAAATCTGGATAAATCTGTGTGTGCAAGAGACAAGGACAAAATGCAATATTTGATGCCCGTCGTCTTCGGGCCCCCAAACAGCACTGCATTAAAAACCGGCATCATTCTGTGATGGACATCACTGCATGGACTCCAGAATACTTCCAAAAATCATTGTCTGTGAACCGCATACTGCATCTGTGATAACAGCACGACTTCGTAGTAGAAGAGTCTGAGTGCTTAACTGGCCTGCCTGCACTCCAGATCTTTCACCAAAATATTTGGCGCATCTTGAAGCAACCAAAAAAATAGGACAAAGAAGACCCGGGACTGTTGCGCCGTTGGAATCGTATACAGGGTGGATATAAATCGATGATTTTTTTTTATTATTAAATTTTTTTGATTTACATCAGATTTTTTGGATTTAACCACTTAAGGACTAGCCTCGTTTTGGATTTTAGGTGTTTACATGTTTAAAACAGGTTTTTCTGCTAGAAAATTACTTAGAACCCCCAAACATTATATATGGTTTTTCTTCTAACACCCTAGAGAATACAATGGCGGTCATTGCAATACTTTTTTTTGCACCGTATTTGCGCAGCGGTCTTATAAGCGCACTTTTTTTGGAAAAAATTCACTTTTTTGAATAAAAAAATAAAACAACAGTAAAGTTATTCCAATTTTTTTTTTATATTGTGAAATATAATGTTACGCCAAGTAAATTGATACCCAACATGTCATGCTTGAAAATTGCGCCCGCTCGTGGAATGGCGTCAAACTTTTACCCTCAAAAATCTCCATAGGCGACGTTTAAAAAATTCTACAGGTTGCATATTTTGCGCTACAGAGGAGGTCTAGGGCTAGAATTATTGCTCTCGCTCTACTGGTCGCTGTGATACCTCACATGTGTGGTTTGACCACCGTTTTCATATGCGGGCGCTACTCGCGTATGCGTTCGCTTCTGCGCGCGAGCTCGTCGGGACAGGGGGGTTTAAAAAAATTTTTTTTTTTATTATTTATTTTAAAATATTTTATTTATTTTTACACTGTTTAAAAAAAAAAAAAAATGTGTCACTTTTATTCCTATTACAAGGAATGTAAACATCCCTTGTAATAGAAAAAAGCATGGCAGGACCTCTTAAATATGAGATCTGGGGTCAAAAAGACCTCAGATCTCATATTTACACTAAAATGCAATTAAAAAAAAAAAAAGTCATTTAGAAAAATGACATTTGAAAAAATATGCCTTTAAGATGCGTGGACAGAAGTGACGTTTTGACGTCGCTTCCGCCCAGCAGTATCTTGGAGACGAGTGAGCGCCATCTTGGCCTCACTTGTCTCCAGACACACCAGGCAGAAGGACACGATCGCCTCCGCCGCTACCGACGGCTCCGGTAAGCGGCGGAGGGCACCGGATCGCGGCGGGAGGGGGGGGCCCTCTCCCGCCACCGATAAAAGTGATCTCGCGGCGAATCCGCGCAGGGACCACTTTTATCTGAAAGCCGGGCCGCCGCACGAAAACGGGGATACCGGGGTTATGGCAGCTAGCTGCTGCCATAACAACGATATCCCCGTTCAAACTTAGGACGTATATATACGTGCGGCGGTCGGGAAGTGGTTAAAGCGGAGTTCCACCCTAAAGTGGAACTTCCGCTCATCGGATTCCTCCCCCCCTCTGGTGTCACAATTGGCACCTTTCAGGGGGGAGGGGGGTGCAGATACCTGTATTATACAGGTATCTGCACCCACTTCCGGGAATAGCTAGCCGCAAAACCCCCGCCCACCCCCGTTGTGTTGTGGGAAATACACAGTTCCCACAACACAACGGGGACCAGTCTAGACCCGCAGCGCGACTCGAGCATGCGCAGTAGGGAATCGGGCAGTGAAGCCGCAACGCTTCACTTCCTGATTCCCTCAGTTAGAATGGCGGCGACAGCACCCGAGGATCGAGGGACGGTTCGATCTCGGGTGCCGACATCGCTGGACCCCGGGACAGGTGAGTGTCCTTATTTTAAAAGTCAGCAGCTGCAGTATTTGCAGCTGCTGACATCTAAAAAATTTTTTTTGTGAAACTCCGCTTTAAATCGATTTGTTTGTATTTTCAAATTTATTTTAATAAAATGCTTTTGGAGTAAAAATCTATTTAAAAATAGTTTTTTATTTAAGATACATTAATAATTTTGTTTATTCAGCATGACACGGAGCTTAGTTATGTAGCATGAGGCTGTATATTCTGCAATATTTACATTTTTGGTAAACTCATTCAGTGAATCCAAGCTATGCAAGCTGAGATAACATAAATTGCAGTGATGCATTCACACAATTTCACAGTAGCTATGAGATAAAACAAAGTTAAGGAATATTTCTTTATCCCATTGTTTTGCAAATCTATGTACACTACAAACTGTATGATTGAATTGGTTCTGATATCACTGTTTGCTAACCTGGCAGCTTATTATTCTAAATAGGAAACCTTAATTTTGTTTGCAAATATTAAAGATTCTAATTACCAGCAAGAATAAGTCCTTAGATTTAAAGAGTACCTGTCATTTCAGATCCATCATGGCAGCGCCTGTTAGCGGGCATCCACTCACCTGCTGCCACCACGTCGCTCACCTTGTTGTGTCCTTGCCGCATCACCAACCATCCCATTAAAGTGAATGGGACTGTCGGTGAGTCAACAGCGGGTCAGAGGAGGAGCCGCTGCAGGACAAAGATGATAGTTGCTCTTTAAAAAGATCCCAGATGTTTACAGAGAGTGTTGATAAAAGAAGAGAGGTTGCTACACCTCGCTAAACATGGCCTTGTCCCAACTTGTCCCAACATTTTTGATATGTGTTGCTGCCATTAATTTAAAAATTACCTTATTTTTTTTTTTCTTAAAATTGTACATTTTTTTTAGTTTTAAACGTTTGATATGTTTTCTATTGTGAATGAAATATGGGTTTATGAGATTTGAAAATCCTTGCACTTCTGTTTCTATGTAGATTTTACACAGCGTCCGATATTTTTTGAAATTGGGTTGTACAGTATATACACACGCCAATGTGTTTCTGCTTCTAGAAAGTCTTATTGCAGCATTTTCCTGAAAAGTATGTCAACTTTTATATTACTCCTTATTGTATATCCCAGTAAAGCCCCCCTTGGATTTCCTATAGCTTCCACTTTGCTTAGTAAGTGAAATATTTCTCGATCCGTCTGCATATATTCCACACTTGCGGTGATGTTATTAATGTCTTCTGAGAAAGTTTTAACTCGTTCCATGGAGATTTCACTGCTAAATGATATGCAGCTGTTCCTTGCACGCAGGTTGATCCTTTGGGGCTAATTATGTGTCAATTAGACGTGACTCTTACATCAGGTGTCATTGCTAATTTCATATTTGCATTATTCAATTTTATTCAACAAATGGTGTGGCTCTAGTACTCTTGTGTCAGTTTGTCTGTATCCTCAGGTGTCTATTTGGCTGTAGTTTGTTTTATTCAAGAGGCATGATTCCTGATGTACATTTTAAAGCAGAACTATCTCAATCCATATTTAACGATTTTAAATCCCTATGCTGCAAGCCTTAGTAAATAGATAGTAAAGTATATAATGTTTAATTGTGTTAGGCTTTTTTCATTTCTTCAGCTGCTTTCTAGTTTCCTGCCTAGGCCAAAATAATGTCCTACATTCCACGAGTCTTCATGGGATTTTTTTTTATCTTTCATGTGGAGGGAGGGGCCTTCTCGGCTAAGCACACCCTCCTCCTACCTGCATGCCTGAGCTAAGAGCAGATGGATTCCAGGAAGTGACTGCTACAAGTATCATTTGCCCTTACTCAAGATGTCCAGGACTAAAAATGCTAGGGTGATATTTTTCAACAAAATAAAGCATGGAGACATGGATGGATGGGCGAGTTTGTTTTGGGTATTGAAAAAAAGATAGTGCTTTCAGTTTGTGGTGCTCAGATACTTACGTTCTGCTTAAGGGAAAAGTAATTTTATATATATATAAATATTTTATAATTTTTTTGTATTGGTGCTGTCTCTAGCAATGTAAACTGTTTTTAGGTGGAATGTCTGAAGGTAGATTTACAGGGGTTGGACAAAAATATAGGAACGCTACACGATTTGTAGGTGTGAAAGTGCTGAAATGTTTCGTGTTGAAAACGGAAGTGATGTACCATTCTTTTGCTTCCGCTGTGTGATGAGACCCCTAGCTAACAGGCGGGAAGCCTCGCTTTCCTCATTCACTGCATGCGTTGCCAATAATACAGAGTCATGTCGGAGCTTACGGAGTTTCAAAAAGGGCAAATTTGTTGGCTTAGCTGGTGCCTCTGTGACTGAAGTTGCCAATTTATTTGCGGTGTTGCGAGGTACCGTATCAAAGGTTATGACCGCGTATACATTTCCAGGAAAATGTCATCTGATAAGAATAACCGTGGTTGACATGGTCAACTGACCAAAAGAGACAAAAGGACATTGCGCAAGATTGTGACCCGGAATAAGAAGACAACTGCTGCAAAAGTGACTGCAGAGCTCAATCTCAGTCTTCCAAAGCCTGTATCCACAAAAACTGTGCAGAGGGAATTCCACAAGCAAGACATTCACAGGCAAGCTTCAATTACCAAACTACTAGTGACTGATATTAACCACTTCCCGCCCGCCCTATAGCGGATTGACGTCCGGGAAGTGGTTCTGTTATCCTGACTGGACGTCATATGACGTCCAGCAGGATAACATGCTGCAGCGCGCCCCCGGGGGCGCGCATCGCGGCGATCGGTGGAGCGGTGTGTCAGTCTGACACACCGCTACACTGATCTTGGTAAAAAGCCTCCGGCGGAGGCTCTTTACCACGTGATCAGCCGTGTCCAATCACGGCTGATCACGCTGTCAATAGGAAGAGCTGTTGATCGGCTCTTCCTCACTCGCGTCTGACAGACGCAAGTAGAGGAGAGCCGATCGGCGGCTCTCCTGGCAGGGGGGGTCTGCGCTGATTGTTGATCAGCGCAGCCCCCCCGCAGATCACCACACTGGACCACCAAGGATCGCCACTAGGACCACCAGGGAAGGGGCAACATGTGGATGGCCAGGTATGTATCCCATGGCCATCCACATGTGCCCAGTGTGCCAAATCTGTGCCAATCAGTGCCCACAAATGGGCACTGATTGGCACAATTATGTTGCAGTGATGCCCAGCAATGCCACCCTTAGGGGCATCACTGCAAACAAGTAATGCCATCAGTGCCACCCATCAGTGTCCATTCATGCCACCTGTCAGTGCCCATCCGTGCCCATCTATCAGTGCCCATCCGTGCCCATCTGTGCCAACTATCAGTGCCACCCATAAGTAACCATCAATGCCACCTACGAGTGCCCATCAATGCCACCTATGAGTGCCCATCAGTGCCGCCTATAAGTGCCCATCCGTGCCACCTATGAGTGCCCATCAGTGCCGCATACCAGTGTCACCTGTCAGTGCACATCATCCAGTGCCCGTCAGTGCCACCTCATCAGTGCCACCTCATCGGTGCCCGTTAGTGCAGCCATATCAGTGCCCGTCATTGAAGAAGAAAACGTACTTATTTACAAAAAGTTTTAACAGAAACAAAGAAAAACTTGTTTTTTTTCAAAATTTTCGGTCTTTTTTTATTTGTTGCGCAAAAAATAAAAACCGCAAAGGTGATCAAATACTACCAAAAGAAAGCTCTATTTGTGGGAACAAAATGATAAAAAATTTGTTTGGGTACAGTGTAGCATGACCGCGCAATTGTCATTCAAATTGTGACAGCGCTGAAAGCTGAAAATTGGTCTGGGCGGGAAGGTGTCTAAGTGCCTGGTATTGAAGTGGTTAATGATCCGAAGAGGAGAGAGTGGTGTAACACCCATAAATCGTGGACTACCGGTCAATGGAAGACTGTAATATGGTCCGATAAATTGAGGTTCACACTGTTCCCAACCACTGGACATGTTTACGTGTGGCAAACACCGTCCCAAGCTTCCGACCAGGACTATAACCAATGGTAAAGCATGGTGGCGGTGCAATCATGGTTTGGGCAGCTATAGCTTGGTATTCTGCAAGCCCCATCATCGCCTTGAAAGGTACAGTCACTGCCAGCGACTATGTACATGTGCAACTCATGGTGCAGACATTGTTTCCCAAAGACCGCGCCATTTACCAAGGCAACAATGCCCTGATTCACACAGCTGGTGTTGCCCAATTGTGGTTTGATGAGCAATGCAGGTTAAGTCTTGCACCTTCCCTGCATGCCTCAATCACTGGACCTCAATATCGTATAGCTATGGTAAATTTTGGAGAATGAGGTTTGGGTTTGTTTTCTGCTACAGGCATCTCTGCGAAAAACTGGAACAATTTCATTTATCCACCATCGAAGACGTATATTTGTCAATTCCCAGGTGAATTCAGGTGGTCTTGGATGCCAAATGCAGTCCAACACCATATTCGGTAACAATTTCGTTCTTTTACCTGGTGTTTCCATAATTTTGTCCAACCCCTGTAAATGAGCATTAAAAGTAGGCACTTACCAGGACTTGAAGCAAGCACAAATTTATATTTAATCAAAAAGGAAGGACAAGTATAAAAGGGTATATAAAATTAGTAAAAAAAAAAAATCACAGAAATAGCCAGTTCCCAGTCTCCTCAAAGACCTCCTACAATGCAGTATTTGAAAAATAACTATGTAACCATAGGACAATAAGTACCCAGCATAAACTCTGCTCATGTAGTCCCCATCACATTAACTGGTCCCTGAGTTTGGACTTTTATATTTGTGACTTTAACCGTATTAATGCTTTTGCTCAGTAGGCATACGTATAAATACTTCTGCATCTATCAATAGCTTATCCTGGGATCCCTGCATGTTCGTCACAAAAGTGTACACCATGTTATTACTCTGTCAATGCTTCTAATCAATGTAAGACAAAATGTTCCAAGAGTATTTTTTTTAACAAAGCTATAAGTATAAAAAGATCAACCCAATCACAGCTGATTTAGTGTTTATTGATCTTGCTTTAAGCATAAGTATGTATTGGTTGAAAACAGTACATAGCCATCTGGGTACTCTCCATGTTCCACTCGCTTGTATCCATAATTGTATCTTCCTTGCTCTTAACACCAGCTGTCTATGTGCTCCTGTTGCATGCATGGAGGGGCAAACCCCTTCTGTGGTTACTTGCCCAGCTTGGCTCAGCTGGCAATATATTTTATCTACAGGGCAGGTTTCAGCATGCATAGTCCATAAGCACTCTAGCACCTACGCGTTTCATCCACCGTGCATGCAGACTTCATCTTGATTGATTGGGTATTGACTATTTTTGAAAAATATTGAAGAAATATTCAATTAAATTTAAAGTTTTACAACGTCCCCTTTTTGATTAAATATGTTCATGGTTTGGGAGATTAAATGGCAATTACAAACAACATTGCTTATTTTGTTCCAGCCCAATTTTTTTTTTTTTTTAAAGTCAGCAGCTGCAAACACTGTAGCTGTTGACTTTTAATAAGGACACTTTTATCTGTCCAGGGAGCCCGCGATGCCGGCCCCCTGAGGCCGATCCGTCCATCGGATCGGGTGCAGGTGCCGCCATTTCAACTAAGGGAAACCGACTGCGCAAGTTGCGCAGCGCTTTGTGAATAGCCAGCTTGTCTTCTGGGACACATAAATGTCCCAGAAGACTACGGGGAGCTTGCCGCAGAAGAGGATGTGATGTTCTCGGCTGTGGCCCGGCTGGATCAGAAGTACTCTTAGTACTTCCAAAAAAGGTACGAGAGAAAGTAAAAAAAAAAATTTAAATATCCAAAAGCGAGGGGTGGAGAGGTGGTCTTTCGTTTAAGACCACCTCTCAAAATTGGGTGGTACTCTTTTTAAAGTGGTTTTTAGCGTGATTTTAAATGTAGTCTTTTACCTTTGCAAAGACAAGCTTTTCAACGTTTCAACATGAAATGTCTTGCAGGTAATTTTTTAAGTAGGCTAAAGAATGGTAAAATTATCCATTGTGTATTATGAGAATAATTGTATAATTTTAATTTTCCTCCACAGAAAATTGAAAATCTCAAGGATACAACATGTGTAAGTTTCTTTACTTCATCTCTGTGGGAAGGGACAATCTGTTTCTTTGAATAAATGGGCTGTGTGGATACTATTAATGACTAGGCACTTAAAGCCAGTCTGTTTACAATTATGCTATGAATGAATATGCCTTGTACTTGGCACTCTAAATCACTTGAAGAAAATCACAAATTTTGCTCTTGGATTAATCGAAGGCTGAGCCTCTCTGCCTTTGAGAAGGATTATGTTCGTAATATACCTAGAGGTGAAATTTTACTAGGATAACGAAAGATTACATCTCCCTAAAATCTTCTGCCATGTATATTCTGAACTACAGCTAGACTGGAGGCATGGAGCCATTTGCTCCTTTCCTTCATCAGAAAGGCAAATCTCAATAAAATGAGAATTTGTGTACTAATAAAACCAGTATGTGTGTACTTCTTTAAGAACTTACCGGTCTGAATACCCCCCAAAAAATATAGACAATGCTCAATGTGTTTTTGTTGGGTAATTTGATCTCTAGACCTAGCCTTGCTACAACAGCTCTGGCTACAGGACAGTCTTGCCTTTTTATGTGGCAGTGAGCCTCGAGGTAGCACAACTTGGGTCCTTTAAGGCCCTCCAACATCTACTTTTTTGAGGGCCCCGAGTTTCTTAAAGCGGTGTTCCATTCAAAAGTGAAAGTTCCGCTTTAAGGACTCCTCACCCCCTTACATGCCACATTTGACATGTCATTTTTTTTGGGTGGGTGGGGGGAAGTTGTGGGTGCCTGGTTTTCACAGGTACCCAGCTCCCACTTCCGCTCGGGCTGCCTAGGTGACTCAAGCAGAAATTCTTCTCTCCCTGCAATCTTCTGGGACACGTCACTGGTCCCAGAAGATTGCCCAGCCATTGAGGAGGCATAGCGTAACTTGCACCTGGCTGTGAAGCCGCAAGCTGTCACAGCCGGGTGCCCACACTTGTGATGCCAGCATCGGGGAGAGGGAGAGAATTGAGGGTTCGAGTGACCGCATCGCTGGATTGCGAGACAGATGTGTGTTTATTAAGCCAGCAGCTACACTTTTTGAGTGGAACTCTGCTTTAAGCACTTGCTTCATTCTGGAGTCAACTAAAACTCTCATGATCCTATTTTATACCTGACCCTGTTTCTCTGGGTATCAAGGTGTATACATTGGAACATAAAGTTGTTGACCTTTCCACTCTTCAGCAGAAATTTTCGCTGCTCAACAATTATTTAGATGTCTACAGATGTCTGTCTGTCGGGCAGAATTTGGCTGAAGTCAAATCATGGTGCAGGCCTTTCTTTTAGAGGTTACGCTGCAAGACCCCGACTTGTTTACTATTACTACCCACTATTTATGCAGGACTGTAGCTGCTAAAGCTGAACTCCAGAGGAAGGTAACCTTGCACTGCAAAGGGGTAAATGCTCATTTATGCCTAGGAAACCATTAAAGGCAGTTTTACCTAACTGATCTTCCATTCTTGCATTCTCCCTGCAGGCTGCTAGACCCGATCCCTGCAGCCTCTTCTCTGCATTTGGCAGCTGGATACCGTCATGTTGTCATCAAATACAATCTGGGGCTCATATCCCTGCACTGGATGTGAGGGCACTGAGGGACAGTCCACTGCTGGAATGTAGTGGGAGTGCCAGCTGCTGAATGAAGAGGAAATCGAAAATTAAATTAAAAGTACCTTTCCCAGGCACCTAGACCTAAACAAGCATTTAACCCTTGCGGGGGGTGGGGGGGCAGCCCCACTGCAAGAGGGAGTTTTCCCCTTTCTCTTAAAGCATAAGCTCCACTTTGATAATATGTAATATGTTATACTCATATTCAGGGTGTAACAGCATGTTACTAAAGCATTTGGCCACTGTCACAATAGGGGTTTGGGTTAGGGTGTCGGCAGGTGCTTTAGTAACATCCTCCCCCGCACCTGCTGTCACAATTCAAAAACAGCGAGGCTGTGTGAGGCTCCACCCACACAGCCGCGCTATTCATTGAGTTGATGTTGATGGGGACAAGGGCCTTTTCCCCACAACCCTGGCCAGTGGTTGTGGGGGTCTGTGGGCAGGGGGGGTATCGGAATCTGGAAGCCCTCTTTAAGAAGGGGGCCCCCAGGTCCCAGCCCCCACCTATGTGAATGAGCATGGGGTACATTGTACCTGTACACAGACCGTTTTTGACAACTCCTTTATTAAAAAAAACAGTGTCCCCAGATTGTAGATCCATCATCAATCACAATGCCCACCAACCTGAAAGAAGAAAAAAAAAAGCTCCGCTCCCGCCATCTGCCTGCTCTGCTGTCTGACCGTTCTTAAATAGCTAAGGGGTGGGCCGCCCGGCGACGTCAGCTGGTGGCACCACCCCCTTGTGACCTCATCGACTCGGCATGAATCCATTGATGACGTCACAAGGTAGCTGGGCCACCAGGTGATGTCATTGAGTGGTCCTGCCCCTTAGCAATTTAAGAACAGGCAGACGGCGGGAACAGAGACAGTCAAAAACTGTCTGTATTTTTATTTCTTTGACACATTTTTTTGAATTCACATAGGGGGGTGGGATCTGGGTGCCCTTTTGTTAAAGGGGGCTTCCAGATTCTGATAACCCCCCTGCCCCCACTCCAACATGGGGGCAAGGTGCTTTGGAGTGGAGGGAAGGCAATGAGCCTAGAATTTGCATCTGAATCGCACCGCAGTGCTCACAAAATGCACAGGAATCTTTTTAAATTAGTAGTGAATTTGCACTGCAGCTGCACCACATATATGTGAACCGGCTCCATAGAAAACCGGTTTGATTCACATGCCATGTGAATGGAGCCTAAATCTAACAAAAACATTTAAACACAGGCCTTTACAATGTTAAGTAAGCATGTTAAAAACCTGAAAAGTCAAACTGAGCAGCTATGAAAAAGAAAAATGCATATGTAGTGGTTACCATTGGTGAAAATAGATCCAGGAATACGGACGGCATATCTTGACTTTTCTGCACAAGGTCAACTTGAGACCTACCCTTCCCAACTCATGGATCTCCTTGATATTTAATATAATGGCCAGTCTCATTGACAAAAGACAGACCTAGGTGATAGGCTATAGTCATTCAGCTGCAATTGCCAAGTTTTGAGATTGTTTGTTTGTTTTTTTTTTTTTTTATGTAAGTTGGTTAATATACCACAATCAGAATAGGCTAAATAAGTGTGGCTGGCAATTGTCATAGTTTTTGTATTTATTTTATTAATATTCTTTTTTTACAGAGTATGGTAGAGTCCATCAAGCACTGTATTGTGTTGCTGCAGATTGCCAAGGTAAGTCATGTTTACCTTCTACCATATTCTAAAATAAAATCACTAATAGGGTAGCAATCTGTTGTACAACTTCTAATGCATGTAGGGAGAGGCCCTGGTCAATGGTGTTAATATTTATGGGTTAGTGGGAAAATGTGATGTTAATTAAGAACAGTCTAGTTAAATACCTTTTTGAGTGTATCTGAAACATTGTGCTATTGATTGTGAGTATTGCCGCATACACACGGTCGGACTTTTCGGCTACAAAAGTCCGACGGACAATCCGATCGTGTGTGGGCTTCCCTGGACTTTCAGCTGACTTTTCCAGCCACAAATCTGACGGACTTTAGATTTGGAACATGCTTCAAATCTTTACGTCGTAACTCCGCCGGACCCAGAAATCTGCTCGTCTGTATGCTAGTCCGGCGGACAAAAACCGACGTTAGGGCAGCTATTGGCTACTGGCTATCAACTTCCTTATTTTAGTCCGGTGTGCGTCATCACGTATGAATCCGTCGGACTTTTGTGTGATCGTGTGTAGGCAAGTCCGGTCGTTAGAAAGTCTGTTGAAGGTCCGCCAAAAGTCCGTCGAAAGTCTGTCGGACGGGCTGTCGGACTTTTGTAGCTGAAAAGTCCGACCGTGTGTACGCGGCATTAGTGATAGTCTGATAGTAAGCCATGAAGGTGTCATAACTTTTTTTCCTTTTTTTTTTTTTTTTTTTTCTTTTTTTCTGAATTTGCTCTGTGTGTTTTTTTTTTTTTTTTTTTTTTTTTTTTTTTTTTGTGGTCATTTCAGGTGCAAATTATGATCACCAGAGTTCTTTTTTTAGACATTTTACCTGCAGTACATGCTTGAACCACTTAGGGGCTATCTTCAAAAAGGGATCTGAACGATTATTTGTAAAGAATAACTGTATATTAAAAAGTCCCTACAGGTCACAAGGTTGAGAGAAATAAATCCATGGACATAGCAGCTATGGTTGACATCACAAGGGTGGAAGCAGTTTTGTTGTATTTTTATGCTTAATTAGTATTGCACTGTCACCAACTGTATATCTATTTTTCAAGTCTAAGGGGTTGATGCTGATTAATGGGATGAACACTGTCCTCCTGTTTTTGTCCCATCAGCTTTAATTGTAGATAATTGTGTTTACTTCTGGCTCACGGAAAACACGTCTAACCGTTCCTACAACACCATAATAAAGGTGCCACCTAGCTGGTCCTCTCAAAATATGCTATTCTATAGCTTTCAGCTTCCATCTCAAGAGCATGGTCATCATTTTGATTTGTAGTGCTTAAGGGCTTGTGATATTTTGGTAGGGATCTCTCCACTCAGGTCCCAGAAGGACCTAGGAAGCTAACATGACCTTTAGCTTGTCAGAAACCATGTAAAGCTGAAATGAGTTCCAGATTGCTTAATCCGTTTATAACCTAGAAAGGTCTTTTGCGCATGAGATGAAAGGTTTATGACAAGTGCATGACACAGTTCCCCAGCATATCATTTGGCTAATTATGACAAATTTTGTTAAAATACGCTTCTGACAATTATGACAAATTTTGTTAGAATCCTCTTCTGGGTGCACACAGGTTCACATGTGTGTTCGTTCGTTTGTTTTCATATGTGTGCAATTGAAAACAATCTTTTTTTTTTTTTTTTTTTACAAAGTGTCCTGCATACTTTATCCTGCTGTAGAAAAAGTGTGGTGCTTTCATAGGCCCCATTCACACCCCATAGCTCTAAGCTCCAAAACGCTGGAGAAAAATTCATTTATTCTCTATGGAGTTGGTTAACATATGTACTATAAGTCACCTGAAGCCTAATGCCTGAGACTGAGACACACCTCAGCGTTTTTGAATCGCAGGCAGATTTGCCACGGTTCTGCCTGCGAGTTTCAAAGCACCGAGGTGTGAATGATAAAATCGCTGAACACACATTTGAAATGCCATTCATTTGACTGGCACCTTAGATCGCGGTGTGGTTCTGCCACGATTGTCACATGATAGATCGCAGCAACCCACATCCTGTGAAGTTTGTCGCCGAAAAAAAAAAGAAGTTCAGTAGCTACTTTTGGACAACATGCTTCATGCGATGCAGGTTGCCACGATTGCAGCGCAATTTATCGCGCAACAATCGCGCCAGGGCTGAACCGCAATTTTAGGTGCTATTCAAATGAATGCCATCTTAAATGTGCATTCTGCAATTTGTCATTCACACCTCGGCGCATTGAAATCGCGGGAAGAATCGTGGCAAATCACGTGATTCAAAACGCTGCAGTGTGAATGCATTCTGAAGCTCAAAGTTCTGGAGCTTTTTTTGTAGCTCGAATTGGGCAGATTGGTGGGGTTTTTTTGTAATATAGAAATGCATTGAAACACTTGATTCAAGAGTTTTTTTGGGCGTTTTAATGATCAAATGCAAAAATTTTATGAAAATAAATGTCAAATAATAAATACCGTATATACTCGAGTAAAAGTCGAGTTTTCAGCACATTTTTTTTTTGTGCTGAAAGTGCCCCCCTCGACTTATACTCGAGTCAAGCACTTTTCTGCAGCAAAAAATTTCATTTTCCGAACCGACTTTGGGGCCCCGTATCTCAGGGCCACTTGGTGCTAGGAACCCCAAATTTGGTGTGCAAACCTAGCGGAACTGGTACCACAACATATCCAAAGATGGAGTTCCTAGCACCAAGATACGGAGATACGGGATTTCGTGTAAGTTCGGAAAATGTCATTCTCTGCTACAGAAAAGTGCTTGACGTTTTCTGAACCGATATTTGGGGCCCTGTATCTCGGGGCCACTTGGTGCTAGAAACCCCAACTTTGGATATTTTATGGTGCTAGTTCCACTGGGTTTGCACACCAAATTTGGGGTTCTTAGCACTAAGTGGCCCCAAGATACGGGGCCCCAAATTCGGTCAACTGTGTCCATCTGCAGCAATGTCATTTTGGGACCCTTTGGGTTCAGAGACCCCAAATTTTGGCTGCAGCTAGGGGGCATCTAGGAACCCTTAACTACCGAGTTTGAAGTTCGGGGGACCTATGGCTGCAAATGGGCACAGTGAGGCATGCAAATGGGCATTGATGACCCTCTTTTCCACTTACAGTAGCTGTGCATTTCTCACCCTCGTCTTATACTCGGGTCAATAAGTTTTTCCCATTTTTTTTTTTTTTGTGGTAAATTAGGGCCTCGACTTATACTCGGAACGACTTATACTCGAGTATATACGGTACTTAAAATAGAATACAAACAAAAAACAAATAAATAAAAAATCCTAACCCCCAACCCTTAACCCTAATATTAACCCCTAACCCAAATGTTAAATCTTAACACTAATATTAACCCCTGATACTATTTCTAAATGCTAACCCTAATATTAAACCCTAACTAAATTGATAATAATAAACGCCTAACCTTTTAGACCCGAACGCATTACAAAAAAAAGTAAAATAAATACATAATACAAAAAAGCTGAAAAACATGGCAACAAAAAAGCTTTAAAAACACTGTACACAAACACTGAAAAACATGCATACAAACGGTAACCCCCCCCCTTAAAAAAAACGCTCAAAAACGCAATGCTTTGGGTTGAATGCAACCTTATGGTTTCCATATCTTGCTAAAGATTATATGAAATCCCATGAATTTGTTGCCATCCCTCGCATTGCAACTGGTTTTGAGTGTTTGCTACTGTCCTGAGATCACACAACAAAAATTGCATATGAACTCGCTTTCATTGCCTCATATTCCTGTGTATACAACTGACCACTTGTGTTTTTAATAAAGTGACTAGAAGTGGCATGAATGCACCCAATCTAAAACCGACAGTCCTTGTTGCAAATGTTTTTTTTTCTGATAAGTGAAATCTCACATGCCAATCGCGGTGTCTCCAAGTGTGGTCTGGATCCTGTTCTGAAGTATGAGAGCTCCAGCACTGGGTAATTGATAGAGGGAACTGTAATGAGAGAGCTGGACTTAGCAAAGCATCTCTTCACGCTCTCTAGAAATGTACTGTGATCCTTCAGAGAAATAGACTTGCTCAAGTAATGCCGCAGACCTCTCATTAGTACCGGCACACCAAACTCTACAAAGAGAAGAGGAAAAAGGCAGATTGTTCAGTCAGTTTCTAGTCTGCTGGAGTGGGCCAGCATTATCGCTCATCTGACATGGCATTTATTGTAGAGCATTGTGACTTTTTATAAAGTGTGCTTGTTAAGGAAGTTTGGATTAAATTATGGTGTTCAGTTCTCTATGAAAGACACAGGATTTCCCGTTTTTTGCCCTCACGTGTTAGGAGCGAATTGTAACCTTCCACAGACTAATTAATCTAGAATTATTTGTCTTCCTGTTGCTTCTTTGTTGTCGAGAAATTGACTACCCGCTGACTTCAGGAAAAAATGTTCTACTTAATGTCTGTGATCGTGTTTATTCCTACCACTCATTAATTATGTTTAGGCAACGGTGGGGGTTGTCTTGCACGTGTTTCATTAAGATCTGACCTGTGATCCAGCAGAATGTTGTATACCTCCATCTTCCTCCCGCAGCACCCCTCCGCTGTCTTTTAGTCTTTATTATACAGCTATGTAAGCTCATTACTGCTTCACCAAGGTTCCAAAATGGTTCTGTTCTTTCAGGACCTAATGTTCTCTACCCGTTTTTTAATTTGCGGAAAGGATCATCCCCCTTTTTTTTTTTTTTTTTTTTTTTTTTTTTTATAAACACTTTTAAGAGCACAATTGTTAACAAAATAAGTAACCGTTATGATGGACCTTTATCTGGTTTTGGTCTGCACACCTAAAATAAGAACTTTCTTTTGAAGCGAATACCTTCAGTTAAAGGAAGCCTGTACCAAAATATACAAAAACAAGAAAAAGAGAGCGCACTAGTGTAATATAGTTTTATTGAAACACACTATAAAAGCTCTGAAGTATATAACTAGGCATATGATTCTGTTGGTTACCCTTTCCTGGACTGTAGCCGCCGACACGGACTCTTTATCAAGTGGACTTGATAAAGGAGGCCACGCCTATGAAACGCGTCATCATAGCAACCTAACGTGGTGACGTACTGCTCCAGTCTCCTCCACCTATCCCGAGTGCTTTGGCTCCCCACGCTGATGCGCGGCGCCGGCTGATCTGGGCACAAGAGCAGTTCACCATGCACACCAGAGCCCGGGTCGGGCAGCTTATGATCTGCCATCCGGCTCCAGGATGGTTGGATGTCCCTTGGCACATCTTGTAGTGACAGCCCAGGAGAGGGGAACCAATGAAATTACATGCCTGTTTATATACTTAGAAATGTGAGTGCAACTGTTTAGAACTTTTTATCGTGTGTTTCAATAAAACTATACTGCACTAGGGTGGACGTGCGCTCCTACCTTTTTCCTTGTTTTTGTGTATATGCTTTTCCACCGCCCAGTGGATCAATCTGAGAGCTGCAGCATTGTAGCAATAGAAGATTGTTTCCACACTAAGATTACCAGCCTGACCAGAGGGCATTTTGATCAGCGCATGAACTGGTGATTTATTGTTGCTTTTGCACCAAAATATAAGCTGCTATTGCTGACATCCTGTCTTTGGGCCCCCATAATCAACGTTTCTTAGGGCAATGCCTAATGCTAAGGATGCATTCAGAAATCTCCTACGACATAAATAGCAGCTTGTACCTGCAAGCTGCTAGTTGTGTGATTGCATCGTATGCAGGCTGTGCCGTTTGAATGGTTGAGCCACGATGATGTCACTACCACGCATGCACGTGGGAGTCACGGCCGCGTCACATCTCTTTCAATAGACGACACTCTGTTCATTGAGCGCGCATGCGTCAATGACATCACCAGCGCTACTAAAGTAAATATCTCCTAAATGGTGCACGTTTAAGAGATATTTACTGTACCTACAGGTAAGCCTTATTATAGGCTTACCTGTAAGTATAAATCAAGAAAAAGGACTCATACTACCGCTTTAATTACTTTAGGCTGTTTTACTGTTGTACTCAATAGCAAACATTTGTTTTTTTGCAGCTTACAAATTCCTAGATGTGGTGGCTGAGTTTGTTTTCTTTTTAGGCTTTCTATCTATTTTTAACTAATGATCCAGCTAGTAAGTCTGTTGTTTTTCAAAGGTACAAGCTGTCTTGCAGGTGTAAGGATAAGACAAACAATTTACCACTGGCAGGGGTGCTTATAATGATCAGCTTTTATTTATTTATGTAAAACCATTATCCCAAAAAAGGTATTAGCTGGATTAATGGTATTAGCTGGAATTTGGCTTTCATTTTGTAATTGTATTTAGATCTGCTAGTACATCTAACACTCCCCTTCGCCTAGACTGACAATGCTGCTGTCCAAAGGTGCTCCCTGTGCTCCTTCATCCTGAGTGGAGGCACTCTAATACAGGATGTGTGTTACTGGCCAATATATTACATTTTGGTTTTGGGGTTTAATACTACTTTAAAGTGGTGTTCCGGCCGAAATTATACTTTTTAAATAAAAATACCCCTATAATACACAAGCTTAATGTATTCTAGTAAAGTTAGTCTGTAAACTAAGGTCTGTTTTGTTAGTTTATAGCAGTAGTTTGTTATTTTATAAACTTACAGCAGGCCGTGGCCATCTTAAGTGTGGGCATCTGAAGCCAGACTGTATTTCTTCCTGGATCTCATCCTTGCAGATCTCGCACATGCTCAGTGCAGCACAAGCAGTGTAATAGGTTTCAGGTTAGGTTTCCATAGTAACGGCAGTTTCAGAGGAAGTTGCCGCCCCACATGCTCAGTGAAGCACAAGCAATGTAATAGGTTTCAGGTCAGGTTTCCATAGCAACGGCAGTTTCAGAGGAAGTTGCCGCCCCTTCCCAGAAGGCATTGCAAACAGGAAATGATGCAATGGGCCGCGGCCAGGGAGGAGGAAGTGAAAAATGAACACAGCAGATATACAGTAGGTGCTGAGAAAAAAAAAAAAAAAATCAATTTGTTTACAGAACACAGTTTAGTGAGGGATGCTGAAGAGTTGTAAAAGTGGGTGGAACTCCACTTTAAGTGTAAAGTGCATTTTAATCACAAATGTCATTTGTTTTTAAAGTGTAAATTCACAAAATCTGTAAGGTGAACGTACACTGGACCCCCTCCTCATCCCCTTCGGTCCCGGTGTACCCGAGTCCCATGATCACCCGTTGTGAGACATCGGGTCACTGCTTTACGGGTCCAGGGATTTGAAATCCCCGCTGCTTTCTTTCTTTCATCAGTGCTGATAGAACGGGTTAGGCGGGTTCTGATTGGTCAGTGTCAGCCAATTAGAATGCCTCCTATCTGTACATGCAGAGAGGTACCTTTTAGAAAATTAAGCTGCTGGGATTTCAAATCCCCGGACAGTTAAAGCGGCCACCCGATGTCTTACAGCGGGTGATTGTGGGACTTGGGGGGGGGGGTGATGAAGAAAGGGGTCCATTGATGGTTCACTTTACAGATTTTCTCTAAAGGTGAACTTGCCCTTTAACTCTGTCCTATTTATTTAGTTAGGCTTATTATGGTTGTATACTTTTTCTTTTATTGAATTTGGCCTAGGCCACATCGATAAACTTTGATCACAAAATGGTTAATACTTTATTAATCATATTTTTCATGTATAAAGGAAATGGGCAAGGTAGAATTGGTATCAATCAGCTAACAATATTAAAATTATTTTATATATTATAACAATATATAAAATTGTTGTAAAGGATGACATGTAACGGGACTCAAGGAAATAGAAGCAAATAATGCAAAAGGACATTCAATGGGACAATGCAGAAGCAAATGGAAGCAAAATATTTGCTTCTAGCTGATATAGTCTAGGTTAAAGTTTTTGTTTTTTCCATAGACCAAGATGTACATGCCTTTTCCTCAACTCAGCAGGTCCAGTGTTAATTTTATTAATAATACTCATTTATACAGTATATAGCGCCAACTTACTTTCAGTGATCTCTCAAATCACTGTAGTCATTGGTATCGGCCCCTGACAAAGTGGCTTTATAGTGGGAGATATATATACAGTAATATAACATTTTGAAATCTTGTTCAGCTTGAATTGCAATTTCTGCGCTGTTTGTTTCTCATTGCATGGCTATGTATTTTATTTCTGTCTCAGCAATGTGCATCATTCTGGTGTTCAATCCATATGTATTTATCAGCCGTCTGGTAACTACTCGAGCGCCAGCTGTATGAAAAACCAGTAATCTGAGTAAAATTGTATGATCCTTCACTGAACAGCGGACTGACAATATCCTTTATTGGTTTTCTGTAGCGGTATCAGTACTCCGTTTTCCTGTAAGGCTCCTTTCACATGGGCTGTCCAATCAGGCTGGCCTGTTTATTTTTAGGCGGACCCGATCGGACCCTCCAGTCTCTTCTATGGAGTGGCGGATGTCAGCGGACACATGTCTACTGACACCCGCCACCATCCGATACGATCTGCCAAAAACAGACAGAAATGGTCCTATTCACCATCCATCCGGCAGATTGGATCAATTGGCATCAGATGGAAACAGACAGGCGGTCTGTTTTCATCCAATTGCTCCATAGAGGAGAGCGGGACTGTGTCTGCTCTGCATAGCAAAGTGGACATGGACCTATCATCCGCCTGCTCAGCGGAGAGATCTCCTGTTGAGCAAGTTGATTCTGCTTAGTGGAGGCGCCCGTGTGAAAGGGGCCTTAGTTCAAAGAGAAATGGTTTTAATAGAACAAATAGAATGAATGACAGATCAGAGTATCTGGGGATCCCAACAGGTCATTGTCCTCAAGTTGAAAAAAACAAAGCCTGGGGAATGCCCAGGAAAAAACTCCAAGCCTACTTACCACCAGCTCGCAGACAACCAATTAACCTTTAACAGTATGCGTTAAAAACAGGAGTTCAGTCCGCACGCATTTACAAACGCATGCATAAGCCACAGAGCCACGTCACGGCACCCTGTAATCTGTGATCCTAACACTAAAAATTTGGGTTTCCCCACAGTGGAGGCACATGGATTCTGATGGTTAAGTGAGGGCAGGTGGACTGAAGGGAGCCCACCCCTTCTTAAAGGTACAGGACACACCAAACACCCAGCAAATAGCACAATGGCTGCAAAGGTGCTGGTGTGTTGCTGGACCAATACACACCCCAACGTGGCCTTCCAATGCCTCTTACTGCGACAGCCAGCTATAAGTGAGGGTGATGGCATTGTCCTCAAGTTGCCTACCTTTGCTGTGGGCTGGAATTGATGATTGTGAGCAATGTAGCTTAAAGTGGTATTAAAGTAATACTAAAGTCTCTTTTTCCCTTATCGTCTTTCAGGACAGCACTTGAGAGAGTGACTCCTCCCCTTGCCAACAGGAAACACCTCTTCCACCAAACTTTAAAAGGAGGCTCCTTTCCACACATTGTCAGTTTTTGTGTTTCCTCCGGAGGGAACACTTCGTGGGGAAGTCAGGGCTCTCAGGTGCTGTCCTGGGAGCTCAGGTTTCCTGTTTTTTTTCATCAAACACTTTTTACCTCATGAGAGCTGTTCCTCCCATTCCACAGCTGAGGTGAAGTGCTGTTGGCTGGGCTCCCTCTCCCTCTTCATATGGGCTCAGGGTGAGTCCGACTGTCGTGGGCATCGCTCCTAGGTGGCGGCAAGACAGGCGGTGGCCGTTTACTATATTTTTTTCTCAGGTCCACCGCCTGTTGCTCATTGCACCGCCGCCATATTGGGGATGGCAGCGGGGCTCCATCCGCCGGAAGTGAGGCATCCGGAGGGGGCGGCGCCCACGGAACAGGCGTGCGGCGTCATTTCCGCCGGAAATCGCAGAGGGAAAGGGGAGGAACGGGGCTGGTGCTTATTTAGCGGTTCTGGTCCGGCGCACAGGCGCTATTGGAGTCCGGAACCGGCGTTTAGCCACACAAACACAGCAAGCGCTCCTCGATGGAATCGATGGCGGCAGCGAGTGGGACAGGCACAGGCACCAGCAAGGCCCAGGTAAGGTGCAGTTGTATACTGTCTTCCCTGTACTGTGGGGTCTCTCTCTCTCTATCCCCCCCCCCCCCCCCCCGGTGGCAGGGGCCTGTCTGGGCACATAAAGCAGTTAGCTCTTACTGTGCACCTGTGGTGAGCATCCTTGGGTATAGGACAGGTTGTCTCACTGGGATGGTTTCTTCTTTTGTCTCATGGCAGGCCAAGAGCTCTGATCCAGTGGCAAAAAGAAAATGTCCTTCATGTAAATCCAAGCTACCTGAAGGATGGAAGAAGACGTTATGTCAAGCTTGTATTGATTTGCTAGTTAAAGAAGAAGCTTCTTCCGCTTGCAGCGACTTGATTGCATCAGTTAAAAAGGAACTTGATGCGACTATTCAATCATTTCGCTCTTCCCTAGCAAACCCATCCCTGAGTCAGCCTACTACCTCACAGTCCTCCCAAGGCTCACTTATAGTCCCGGTGATGGAGACTGAGGCATCTCCTACCCCAGAGGGACATTCCCCCTCTCAATCTGAGGATTCTGATGAGGGTGAGGAAGGAGAAAATTTACCTTCAAGATTTAAATTGTCTTTAGAACAGGTAGATGGCCTGTTAAAAGCAATCTATACCACACTGGGTCTGGAGGAGGAAAGAAAGGAGTTATCTCTGCATGATAAAATGTATGCAGGGCTTAGCGAGCACAAAAATCGCAATTTCCCAGTACACTCTGTTATTTCTGAAGCTATTAAGAAAGAGTGGGCAGAGCCAGAGAGAAAGCCTTTCTTTCCCAAAGCCTTAAAAAGGCGTTTCCCTTTTGATGAGGATCCAGCGGCGGTTTGGAACAAAAACCCCAAACTAGATGCCGCGTTTTCCCAGGTCTCGAGGTCTACAGATTTGGCATTCGAGGACATGGGGGTGTTGAGAGATCCCATGGATAAAAGGATGGACCAGCTACTAAAGAGGGCTTGGCAATCCATCATGGGAAATCTTAAACCTACTATGGCAACTACAGTGGTATCCAGAAATATGGAGTTCTGGTTAGAGCAACTTAAGGCCCATATCTCAGCAGACTCACCAAAACAAGAAATTTTGGATTCATTTTCAACTCTGTCTGCCGCTGTCGCATTTATATCGGATGCTTCAGCGGAATCAATTAAAATGACAGCTAGATCTGCTGCCCTAGCCAACTCAGCCAGAAGGGCTCTGTGGTTGAAAACTTGGCCGGGGGACGCGGCATCCAAAAACAAGCTGTGTGGGATACCGTTCCTGGGTGACTTGCTTTTTGGACCTGATTTAGATGCGGTTCTAGATAGAACTGCTGATAAAAAGAAGTCTTTTCCCATCAAAAAGAAAAAGCAGCCAGTTAAACGGTTTTTTCGTTCCCAAAGGGCTCAAGAACAAACCAAACCCCAGGAGAAAAGAAAAAATTGGGCATCGCAGAAGGGTAAAGGCAAAGGAAATGTCCTTTTCCATCCTCCTGCAGCCTCCGGTAAAGCACAATGACTTGTGCGTACCAGTGGGGGGAAGGCTTCAAAGTTTCCTTCCCCTTTGGGCCAGCATGACAGAAAGTCTATATATTTTGGACATGCTGTCCCAAGGTTACAGGATAGAGTTTTCGGATCGCCCGCCAGAAAGATTCTTTGTAACAAACCTACCAAGGGATCTAACAAAGGCTCTGGCCATGAAGAACCTTTTAAAGGATCTGAGGCACCAGAGGGTAGTGATACCAGTATCCCCAGAAGAACAGGGTCAGGGTTTCTATTCACACATCTTTCTGATAAGAAAACCATCCGGAAACTTCCGTCTTATCCTCAACCTAAAACCCCTGAACAAGTCAGTCCTATACAAAAAGTTTTGTATGGACTCAATTTTCACGGTCAGAAACATTCTGACAAAAGATTGTTTTATGGCATCAATCGATCTGAGGGATGCTTATCTTCATATTCCTGTAGCACCTCAGGCCCAGAAGTTCCTGAGGTTTGCAGTGAATATGGGCAAGGAGATTATACATCTTCAGTTCAGGGCCCTTCCCTTCGGCCTGTCGTCAGCTCCTCGTATTTTTACGAAGATAATGGCGGAAGCTCTCGCCCCTCTTCGACTCCAGGGGATTGCGGTAATTCCATATCTGGACGACCTCCTCTTTTTTGCCCCATCCAGGGAAAAGTTGCAGGAGGATTTGAACAGATCCCGCAGTCATTTGGAGTCACTAGGGTGGATAGTGAATGTTCAAAAATCAAATTTCATCCCAGCTCAGCAAGTACTGTTTCTGGGTTATTTGATAGATTCAGTGGAGCAAAAGATTTTTCTCCCAGAAGAGAAAAAGATCAAGGTCCAAAGGGTAATAACGGCACTACAAACAAATCAACTGATTTCAGTCCGAAAGGTTATGTCGGCTCTGGGGACATTAACCTCTTCAATGCCAGCCATCCAATGGGCAAGGCTGCATTTCAGGACTCTCCAGAGGTTCCTTCTAAGGACATGGAACCACAGGACGGAGAGTTTGGATACAAAAGTAAAGATTCCCACCAAAGTCAAACGTTCACTTTGGTGGTGGAAAAGTCAGGTGGTACTGCAAAGAGGTCTTCTTTGGTCTTTTCCGACCGGGAAAGTGGTCACAACAGACGCCAGTTTGCAGGGATGGGGGGCCCACATGGGTCAAGCCTTAGCGCAGGGAACATGGTCCCAGTTCGAGGCCCAAAGATCCTCAAATTGGAGAGAGCTGAAGGCAGTTGCCCTAGCATTAGCTTTCTTCTCTCAAAACCTCATAGGTTGCCATGTCCAGATTTTGTCGGACAATGCCACGGCCATAGCCTACCTGAACAAACAGGGAGGCACAAGAAGCAGGGCCCTTCACTTGCTGTCAGTAGAGATTCTGGAGTGGGCGGAGAACCACTTACTATCTCTATCCGCAGTCCATCTAAAAGGCACATTGAACGAAGTAGCGGATTATCTGAGCCGACAAAAAGTTCAGGAATCAGAGTGGAGTCTGAACAGGAAGGTGTTTGCATTAATCACCAGTGTTTGGGGCCTTCCGCAGGTAGATCTGTTTGCTTCAAAACAAAACACGCAGCTCCCGAATTTTTTCTCCCTTCAGAGAGACATTTGCTCTCAGGGGATAGATGCTCTGGCACATCCGTGGGATTTTTACCTGGGGTATGCTTTTCCTCCATTTCGATTAATCCCTCTAGTGTTGAGGAAAATACTGGAAGAGAGAGTATCAATCATTTTGATTACTCCATATTGGCCAAAGAGAGCTTGGTTTTCCACGATTCTGCAGTTGGCAATCAAACCATGTTGGCATCTCCCGCTCAGTCAGGATCTGTTGATTCAGGGGCCAGTGCTTCATCCAGGGGTAGACAGGTTAAAGCTCACTGCCTGGTATCTGAGGAGCAATTAATGAGAAGCAAAGGCTTTTCAGAACGTTTAACTGCTACGTTGCTTTCCAGTAGGAAAAAGGTAACCAGGGATATTTACGCCAAAGTATGGAAAGTCTGTTTCTTTCTGTCATTCCGAACATAGGGGGGTTAAAGACCTAGTTTCAGTGCTGGAATTTTTGCAAAAGGGTGCAGACAAGAATCTGGCGGTCAGCACTCTTAAGGGGCAGGTGGCTGCCTTGGGAGTTTATCTGGAGAGATCCTTATCTTCAGAAACTCTGATCATGAGATTTTTCAAAGCACTTTCCAGGTCGAGACCGGTACTTCCCAAATTGGGATCTCTCGGTGGTTCTGCAGGCTCTGGCAAAAGAACCATTTGAGCCTTTACAGGCCATATCCCTAAAGAATTTAACTTTGAAGACTATTTTTCTGGTCGCAATTACTTCAGCAAGAAGGATTAGTGAACTGCACGCCCTATCAGTAAAAGAGCCTTTTTTGTCAGTTTTTCCTGATAGAGTTGTCCTTAAAGTAGATCCGGGGTTTTTGCCAAAGGTGGCAAGCTTTAGTAACAGGTCTCAAGAGATTACTCTACCAACCTTTTCTGCTAACCCTTCGGGTGCAAAGGAAGAGCAGTTTCACAATTTAGACGTAAGACGTATCCTATTACAGTATTTGGAAGTAACAGGAGGGTTTAGAGTTTCAGATTCATTATTTGTTCTTTTCTCTGGAAACAAGAAAGGCCAACAAGCATCAAAAGCATCATTGGCTAGATGGCTTAAGACAGCTATTTCTGTAGCCTATTCTCAAATGGGTTTATCTTCCCCGCTGGGAATTAGGGCTCATTCAACAAGAGCCCAGGCCACTACATGGGCAGAAAGAGCTGGTGCCACCCCAGATCAGATTTGTAAGGTGGCTACGTGGTCAAGCTACTTAACGTTTGTCCGTCATTACAGACTGGATCTCCTGTCAGCAGGTGATCAGGCTTTTGGCAGAAAGGTTCTGCAGGCTGTGGTCCCTCCCTAGGGGGGTAAGTCTCTATTATCCTCTCAAGTGCTGTCCTGAAAGACGATAAGGGAAAATTCAAGTTAGACTTACCGGTAACTTGTTTTCCTTGAGTCTTTCAGGACAGCAGCATCCCGCCCTATTGTTTTTTCATATATATACTGTGACTAATCATATCTCGATTATGTGTTCCAGTTTGGGGCTGGAGGTTCTCTACTACTACTGACAATGTGTGGAAAGGAGCCTCCTTTTAAAGTTTGGTGGAAGAGGTGTTTCCTGTTGGCAAGGGGAGGAGTCACTCTCTCAAGTGCTGTCCTGAAAGACTCAAGGAAAACAAGTTACCGGTAAGTCTAACTTGAATTTTTTTTTTTTTTTTTTTTTTAAATCACAAACATGTTATACTTGCCTGCTCTGCTCTGTGAGTTTTGCACAGAGCAGCCTGGATCCTCATCTCTGGTCCCTCTTTGCTGCTCCTGGCCCTCCCTCCTATCGAGTGCCCCCATAGCCAGCAGCTTCCTATGGGGGCACTGGAGCTGAGCCACAGCTCCGTGTGTCCATACAGACACAGAGCCCCGCCCCGGCCCTGCCCCCTCTCTCCCCTGATTTGGCTGACTGACTTTGATAGACGTGGGAGCCAATGTCGCCACTGCTGTGTCTCAGCCAATCAGGAGGAGTGTCCTGGACAGCTTAGACATTCATGGACATTGCTGGAAAGAGATGGGGCTCAGGTAAATAATTAGGGGGTGCTGGGGTGGCTGCTACGCACAGAAGGCTTTTTATCTTAATGCATAAAATGCATTAAGATAAAAAAAACCTTCTGCCTTTACAACTCATTTAAACCTAAAACTAAAAATAGAATCGTATTACCAATTGTTCAATGTGGTGGCTGCATCAGTTTTCTTTTCTTTTGGCTTTTTTCCCCTCTGTAGTCACCTGGTGATCTGCCCAGTAACACACCTCTTGTATTGGTGAGATAACGCTGGGTGAATGAGCATAGGAGGCACAGCAGACAGCAGCCTTGTCTGTCTCGGGGGAAGGATATTGTTAAATGTATTAGCAGATTTAGATGCACTAACAATTTGAAGTCAAACTTCAGCTAACACTTTAAAAGCAGTTACAGCAAATCATTTTTTCCTTTTTGAGATAAAGGTATTGCATGAATAAATAAAAGCTGATCATTACCCCTGCCAGTGTTAAGTTTTTGTGTCTCATCCATGTAAACTCATACATTCTGCTGGAGAGCTTGTGCTTTTGAAACAGACTTGCTGGCTGGATCACTAAATGAAAATAGAAGAAAGAAAGCCGTAAAAAGGAAACAAATACAGAACTCGCCATCTGTGGGGGAGACCTTGCTACTGGAGTCAGGGATTCAACTCACTAAGACCCCTTTCACGCTGGAGGCGTTTTCAGGCGCTACAGCACTAAAAATAGCGCCTGTAAAGTGCCTGAAAAAAGTCAGCCCAGTGTGAAAGCCTGAGTGCTTTCACATTGGGGCGCTGCACTGGCAGGGCATCACAAAAAGTCCTGCCAGTGAATACACCGCTCCTCCATCGCTCCTGCCCATTTAAAACAATAGGGCAGCGCTGGCAAAGCATCGCTGCAGTGGCATTTTGCAGGCGGATTTAACCCTTTTTCGGCTGCTAGCGGGGGTTAAAACCACCCCGCTAGCGGTCGAATAGCGCCGGTAGAGCGGCGCTAAAAATTGCGCCGACGCCCGGGGCAGCTCAATGTGAAAGGGGTCTAATGTTCACCTGTAACTGAAGTTTTGTTGCAGTATCTGGTTTTCTATTTTAATTACCTGCTAGCAGGTCAGTTACTGTATTTTACAATATAGATGTACATCTAAAGCAAATTGCAGGCAGAGCTAGAGATGCATTTTGCCGATAAGTAAAAAAAGATGCCAAAAACGCATGCGATTTTACTGTGCTTAGGGCTTGTTCACATCACAAAAAAAACGCACTCCAGACCCATTCCAGATGCATTTTTGCATGCACGTTTTTGAAGCGTACCGGTGCGTTTTTGATTTGTTTCCAGATGCATTCCAGATCCTTTTTTTTCCTTCACTGTACTTGGGTCTGGTGCATTTTTGATGGGTTCCAGAGTGTTTTTGATGCTCTTTACCACGTTCCAGTGCAGGAAAAATGCAGCATGTTCTTCCTTTTTTTTTTTTTTTACTGGAACTGATCGCACCGGTGTGAACTATGCCGTTGGAAACCGTATAACCTACTTTCCATGCATTTTTGATGAAGTAAAGAACGCACTGGACTGCATGTGGTGTGAACTGGCCCTTTATGGTTTGTTTTTCGTAGGTCATGTGACTCAAAAACTACTGTTGTCGGTTTTGGTTTTCGGCCAAGTGCATCCTGCATTTTCGGTTTCTGCACAGAGCCATAGTGAATCTGTTTTTCTTTGTGGAACACTCTCCTTTTCTGCACTCACAAGGTCCTCTTGTCTTTGTGGCTGAAGCTGATGCACGTTTTGTGTGGTGGGTACACCGTTTTTAGGCTTTCGCAATCTATGACAGTTTTTGGTCGATTCACTATAAATTTTAGAGTGCCTATTTACGTACATAGGAATAGGTTTACATGGTTCTGTCTCTTTATGGTTAGATTAAGGAAGAACTGTATGTCAGCATCTCCAGAATGAACCTGGCCAAGCTATTTTAAGAGATAAAGTAATTAAGTAAGATGGATTTTTCCAGCTAGATGATATGGATTCCCTACAAGACAAACTAGCACTCCAGCGAACTCTCTAAAATGCACATTTGCAGGATGAGATGAATGATTTGTATAGTAGTATAACTAAAGGCAATTTTTTTTTTTTTAGTGTTTAGAGTAGAGATGGATTAGAACACCTGCCAGTATTTATTGCTGTCTGTGCCCCCGGTAGGGAGATTCACCCTCTATTTGTCCTATTTACCATTATCATTGAAAGCGAAAGGAAAGGAAATCCCAAATTTTGGGTTGTCCCCAGAAAAGTAATGGAGGGGAAATCTCAACACAAAAATTAACCTTGCATTCTATCCAAAAGTCAACATTTACTACAAGGCTTATAGAACATTTGCAAAGCTTTCAGCAAGGTGCTTTGCTGAAACCTTTTAAAAGGACCATTTAGGTCCAGTTTTGGGAGGCTCTACATGCATCTTGATGGGGGTGCTAACTGTCACTTTAAAGTGGAACTTAAAGGATAAGTTCACCTTCTTTTTTTTTTTTTTTTTTTTTTTAATAAATGCACTTTTTTTTGCAGGTGAAAAATGTGCATTTACGCCTATCTATCTATCTATCTATCTATCTATCTATCTATCTATCTATCTATCTATCTATCTATCTATCTATCTTTTTTTAGGAGCCTGGAAAGCATTGCACCAGTGATCAGCAGATCACTAGTGCCACTCTGGATTCCTGCACACTATCAGTGTGATCTGTCTGCCCAGTACATCATACGGACATGCAGTTTTACACTGACAGGAGGAATCGATGAACTGCTTGTAGTTGATTCATTCTCGGAACTCCTTTCAAAAAGTGACAGTTGGTATGAACGTCTTTGTGTCTTTGTGTACTGTCGCACAGGGCGCTTGGTTCGCCGAGCCGCTGCGGGAACATGTTACCTAAAAAATGGGTGGAACATATAACGTGTCCCCGAAGGTGAACTTCTCCTTTTTAACCCTGATTTTAAGCGGGAATGATTTTATTTTTTTTGCAGAAAAAACCTATTACGTCCCTTCTACAGTAAAGGCTTTTTACCTTTCTCTATGCAAGAATGTATGCAGAGCTGCCCCTACCCAGCAAGGTGTGCCAAGAGGAATGAATTCCTGTGCGCATCCACGGGAGTTACGTCATCCCGGACTGGCCACTTAAAGAAGAATTACAGCTTGTTTGGCTGTATTTCTCCTGTGAATCCCAGGAGTGCAGTTCGTTCTGCACTCCTGTGACCTGTTCTCAGCAGATAGTGGGCTGAAGCCCACTATTGGCTGACGTCAGAGCAGGTCCAGGCTCAGGAAAGATTGCCACCGGCACTTGGTTCAGCCTCTTAGCGAGCTGCTGAGAGGCTGAGCCGGACACTCCCGTCCCCTCCACAGCCGGTGCTCCTGTGAGCGTGCATGGAGGGGGGGGCCAGAGCAGAGAGCCAGTGGACTGACAGCAGCTCTCTGCTCAGGGAGCTGTGAGAACCGAGTGATCGACGGTGTTTCATCGCTTGGGTCTCAGTGTTAGAGCCGGGGAGGGGGGGTAGTTGATAATGCAGCATAGCACCGATGCTGCGTCCACCTAGGTAAGTATGATTCAAGAAAAAAAAAAAAACCCCATACTTCTCTTTTAAGATGGCCAAAGACCCCAAACTTGAAAGAAGCCAGGGAGAAGATATTGACGCCAGCGATGGAGCTTGTGGGATGGGGAGGGGTGAGTATGAAAGGGTTTAGGTCAGCTTTAAAAAAAAAAAAAAAAGAAAAAAAAAGCTGCTAGTGGGATTTAGTAGGCATTAGTGAGCTGCAGCACTACAGGATATTTTCTGAAAATCTGCTGAAGCAGCTTGTTTAAATTGACAGTCTGCATTCCCATTTAAGATATGTCTAACATCTCTAAGTGAAGTTTGCTTGAAAGGCTTTAACAAATCTGTCTGAAGTTTGCTGAATGCTTCGCAGTCACTTTCTAAAAGCTAGCTATACACACTGATCTTTTCACGTGCTGAAGCACATATGCAGGAAACCGGCATTAATGTAGCATGTAGGCTGCCATTGCTGGCCTTTTCTTCTGGAAATGATAGATGCTTTGCTGTCATGTTTAAATGATGCATTTTATCACTTCTGAGTCACAAACCTGGAACAAGTAGAGCCCCAAGATGAGGAAATCTTGTCTAAATACAAGAGTCATGTATATTCTTCCTTGAATCCTTGTGTGCTGTGTGTATTCCAGATCTGTGCACTAATCCAAAGTAAAACTTTGTGTAGGAGTTTCTCGTAAATAAAGACCACTCTCTTCTGCTCCCTCTTTGTGCAGGGTGACTGGTCTTGTCCCCGCCCCCTCATGTCGTTTCCCACAGGCAGCCTGTAGTGGGTGGAGCCTGCTGGGCCCCTCCCACAGCTCTGCTCTCTGCACAGGCTAGGTGCAGCACAGTGATGATGTCACAGCTGCTTTTACAAGGTAATATCTGGGTTTATAAAGCCAATTGGGCGCACAAAGTTGATTTAAATGCTTTGTGGCTCTGTAGGAAAATATTATATTGAATAACATTTTTTTGTTCCTGGTGTTCAGCTTGAAAGCGTTCTAAATTTGTATTCTCTTCCTGATCTACATGCTTATCCTGGATAGCTGACTCAAAGTATTGAGGTCAGACCACTAGAAGTTTCAGGACCAGAAAGAAATGTAGCATTTGTATTTCTGTCAATATTGGATTCCTTTTAAAGCCCTTCAGTATGACGCACACTTTCAAATTCATGCCACAGCACAGAAAATTCAGAAATCTTTTATAAAAACTAGTATGGAGGAGGAAGAATAGCCCTTTTCATAGCAAGCAGTTGTCATGCAGTAGGTGACCACGATATTGTGTCAATCTCGCCGATGTTATCGGCAAGATTTGACATCTGTGAGCCCCGTCGCGGGAGCCAGCGCCGAGCTGGCTCGCTCATAAGGAAAGGAAAACTGTTTTTTCCTTTCGCGATGAGCGACAGGCATCGCTCACAGCTGTCTGGTATGACTCATGAGGGTGAACGCCACACCAAATTTTAAATAAAAACGCCATGGGTTCCCCCCCAGGGGCATACCAGGCCCTTAGGTCTGGTATGGATTTTAAGGGGAACCCCCTACACCGAAAAAAACGTGTGGGGGTCCCCCCCAAAATCCATACCAGACCTAAGGGCCTGGTATGCCCTTGGAGGGGAACCCATGACAGTTTTATTTAAAATTTGGTGCGGCTTTCCCCCTCATGATTCATACCAGACAGCTGTCAGCAATGCTTGTCGCTCATCGCGAAAGGAAAAAACAGCTTTTCTTTCCCGATGAGCGCGCCAGCGCGAGATGCACAGTACCCTGTCGCCGAGAACCAGCGCGATGAGATCTCGCTGGAAACACATTCTCGCGGTCAGTTACTGTACCTTGACACTGCAGTAAAAAGATGGACCGCCAGAATCTGGATGCTTTTTGAAAACCCCTTTTTAGTGTTTTTGTATTTAGTTTTTGTAAACAATCTGCAATAGTTACTGCGCTGGCAGGTCAGCTGTTATATGTGCCCTAAACTTTTCCTGCATGTTTTCAATGTTAACATTTGTTTTCTTAAGGACCAAACTAACGAGGACAAGCACGCTGATGGACTTCTAGTAAGTTTATACGTAATGTTTCACTTCTTTTTTATTCCTGCAGAAAGTTCACCTGATCTCAGAAAAGATCTGATCTTCTCACCCTTCTTCTAGATCTTGTCACTTCATCTGCTCTCAGAGTAACCATTTCCTGCCCATCTTAACACTAAACCTGTATCTGTGGAATGTCTTTAACACTGCTTTAGTAGGAGTCTGTCCAGTAGAGTGCAGTAATACATATTAACCAATCCTAATGCACCCCTTAACGATCTGATTGCATCCTAATGGATCACTGTGGTTTATTGTACTTTTACGTGTCTTATATTGAGTAATTGTGTTCTTGATTCAGTAATATATTCTCCAATAGCTTAAAGTGTCTTTGTTGTTTCATTGAAAATATTACAGCTGTATAGGGAAAGCAGATGCTCCGACTGGCTCCTTTTAGTGATGAAAGTCCAATTTCTGTTCTCTGAGTTCCATGAGCTCGGTCTGTTTTGCAGTTTCTGTATTTCTTTCAGCTCCTCCGAGAATTGGTGCCTAAAATGTCAGATTCACAAAACCTACAGGCTTGAATGGAGGAGAAGATTCGGATGCCGCACAGCGGATGTAGTCAAAAAATTTTCACTTTATTGAAAAAATGGGATCGTCAAAATAACAAGACTGTCATGCAGAAAGTACAGATAAGCTGACGCGTTACATTAACAATAGCAATATACAATATCTTTTATTGTTTCGCGATATCCATCATGTTCGGGTGTTTTATATACCTGACTAAAGTACAAGCTAATTTTACCTGAGGATGCATATCGCGACAACATTGAGATAAATAGTTTTATTCCATCTCGTTTTTCACACATTTTTGTGTTATTATATCTACCTTTTCCTCGTTTTCTTTTGATAATTACTCATGATTTGTATCATGAGGTTTCACAATTTTATTTCATTATTATTACTTTTATTCTAGCTCATTCTTCATCACATAGATATATATGGAAATTTTCATTGTCCTATACATCTTTCTAGTTGTGTAGGAAACACCTGATATATATATTAGGTTTTTACGCAATATGTCTTCACACTTTTTCACTTTATTTTATTTCATTCATTTTATTCATTTTCATTCATTCACATTTTGTACACCTTGTTGTCCATATATATATATATATATATTTTTTTTTGGACATCTTGGGATCAAAATTCAGATATATTAAGCTTATTTATATGTACACAAGCTGACATACATTGTATCGTTTGTGTTCAGTGCTTATTTTGCGAGTGTAATGTTGCAATATGAATATGTAGTTGTTTCTCTTTAGAATGCAGCATTATAACATTTCTTCTCATCGTCTTTATAGATTGGATTCACGCCGATCATTATATGCCTGTTTTCATCTGTTACATCTGTTACATTTGCCGGTGTCAATATATGAGCATTGTATTAGTGGACTCATAAGATGTATCATTCTAATATGTTTTGTTTGGAGGTCGTGACATTTGCTGACACACATATACTGAGACATGCTTTTATATGAGCCACCCGAGATGGATCACAAACTAACATATTTTTAACTTAATTGTCTGTCCGGATAATTTTTACAATCCCAGTCTGGTAACATTTTCGTCCAGCCTGGAGTATCTTACTTGTTTTTTATTTGTCCTTTTTTGTGACCCCTTAAACTCAGGTGACTGGCCGAGACCACCCCCAACTTTATTACCATCATTTAGAATTCCATCTATTTAGTGTGACATAGATCAGCGGCGCACTATTATTTTGAACACCGCTGCTTCACTCCTGAAATTCCACACACACCCTGCTCACGGCCAGGTTCATCATTTAGAATCACTACGCTATAAGTCAGTCTACTGGGACCCTACATATATCACTGCCATTTGACCAGATCAGGGCAACCCTGATCAGCGTGATTTTATGCCTCCGTATCCCAGCCTATAGTACCTTACTTGTTTTTCATTTATCCCTTTTTGTGACCCCTTAAATTTAGGTGACTGGCCGAGACCTCTACCAACTTTATTACCATCATTATAATTCCATCTAGACATTTAGTGTGATACAGATTAGCGGTGTTCTATTGCCTTGAACACCGCTGCTTCATTCCTGAAATTCCACAAACACCCTGCTCTCAGCCAGGCTCATCATTTAGAATCACTACGTTACAAGTCTACTGGGACCCTGCATATATCACTGCCATTTGACCAGATCAGGGCAACCCTTATCAGCGTGATTTTATGTCTTAGAATCCCACAGTTTATTTCTAATATTATAGGGCCCTATATGTACCTTGTTATCAACCGCGGGCATATCACGCATTATTTCAGGTCACATTGCTCTATATTTCACCTGTATTATTCTGGCTTATTATAGACAGTTTCATCCACTTCACCAGCATATTACAGAGAGCTTCATCATATTTATATATTTTGTTCACATATAGTTTTATTACATTCATTCTTCACATTTACTTTGCACGTTGTCTGAATATTTTTATTAATATATTTTCTTTTTTTTAATGAGAAATATTTTTTACACAATTTTTTCCTTTCACCTAATAGTAATTCTTTTTTTGATACTTATCACCTTTTATATATACACGTTATAGAAGTATATTCATTATTATATACACGTTTATTGATAGGATTCACTATATATATATATATATACACACATATATATTTTTTGCCTACACATGTGCATATACACATCTTTTTTCACCTTCTTTGTCATCTATTTACATGTCACGGTTTTGAAAACATTTCTCAATCAGTCAACACACCAAATAGCCAGCAGATGCCAAGACCTCATTAAATCGGCTTCCAGCTGAGACTCAATGACCATCTAATTGGACAATCATGTGATACCCCATTGAGCTATATAAAAGTTTGTCTTTTTAATATTTGTTAGCTGTGAGTAAGCACTCAATCCTGAGTGCGAAACGCGTCAGCTTATCTGTACTTTCTGCATGACAGTCTTGTTATTTTGATGATCCCATTTTTTCAATAAAGTGAAAATTTTTTGACTACATCCGGTGTGCGGCATCCGAATCTTCTCCTCCATTCAAGCCTGTTTTGCCTAGCATTCAGCCAGCACCTGGAGCTCTTCTGCTCTGAAACTTCTACTTACACCTGGGTCAGTGTCAGCCTGAGCGGTGGAAATATTTTCTTTGCTTATTCACAAAACCTATATGTAATAAAAGTGCTGCGCAAATAAATTGTCCATAAAATATAAACTAAAATAAAAGATGAGATGAGATCCCCAGTGAAAAGTCAGAACGCCTAGGGTAGGATCGGGGGTGACCAAGAGATCCCTTCACCATAGATGGATGGCCCCTCACCTGCAATCTTCGACCTGAAACAGGTCACACAGCATGTAAACCAAGTAGGTAAGCTGAGAGCCGGGCGGTAATAACTCCACATAAGCTGCTCTCTCTCTCATCAGATGGCATATGAAATGAAGCAAAGATAATATAGTGCTCTCCGTTTCTAAACTTTATTAAATGAAGTAAAACAAACTAGTGCACTCACATAACACAGCACTCAGATCCGAGTGCCGGCTGAATAGCGTGTAATCGTATGTTGACTGACAGCCGCGGGTGACGTCATGCGCTCCTGGCTTCCGTACGCGTTACGTCCTGTGGGCGGGACTTCATCAGCGTGGGGGGGGATTTATTCACAAAACCTAACCTAAGTTAGCAGTGCTGTGCCAACATACATACATGTCTGCGTCGGGGCTTTTGTGAGAAGGCCGGTAGCCATTAGAAGGGTTGCATTGCCCTACAGGCTCCGGGGCTGACCTATGTGTTGGAGGCCTAGGCAATTTGTCATCTGACCAAATGGCTAGGCATTACACATATGGCAGCCTCTGGAGCAGCATTTTTTACTTCAAAAGGCAAGTATTTAATTGGCACTAAAAAGATAGAAGAAAAAGAGGGCGCACTAGTCTAGTGCATTATCCCAAGTAAATTAATTCTGTATAAAAAAGTAAAAACTACTCACAAGCACGTGGATAGCAATACGGTTACAGGCCACTATCCCATGGCTATATGGTCCTGGGACCAACAATCTCCAGAACACAGGGGAGACCATGCAGGGGCCTCTACTGGCTGACGCGTTTCGAAGGTATACCTTCTTCCTCAGAGCCTCTGTATTTAATTGGTTCTGTTGCCATATGCTTAAACTTTCCAGTAAGGGCTTGTTTACTGTTGCAGTTTGTGTGTGTGTGTGTGTGTGTGTGGGGGGCTGGTAAAAGCAAGCAGTTAAGCCACATTTTTACTGTCCCCAATCACCAAAGGCAGCCTGAGGGTGGTGTATGCATGCCGCAACAAGAATTATACCCCCTGTTGCGTTTGGCAGGCAGTACCACTGCTTACCACAACCTATTCAAGCGACTTGCTTCGCACTGCTACCGTGTAATGCAAGTGGTTGCAGCATGGTGGTGTGACATTTACAGGGTTACAACATGTTATGAAGAGGTGACTTATTGCCTCCTCACTGCCTGTCAAATGCCTTTGAAAAGTGATTAGTCGCTAATTGCTTCTCAGGGGTTTAGCAGTGTTAGCCACAAGTCTTGGGCTGTTAACATCTTTATAGTTAACGTTTCTGTAGAGGTCCAGTCTTGTGGATTTTTTAGTTTATGGGCTCATTCCCATGAACTTGGCTGCATGTTATTTATTGTGGCCATGCACATGCAGGCGTTTATGTGCATATTTAGGCGCAATGTTTAGGAGCATAGGAAAATGCACCAAAGTTGCATTTGGAGAGGCGCTTACACGCATAATTTATGTACATAAACGCGTGTATATGTGCGGAATTTATGCAAATGGCTAGAATTAATAAATATTCCAGCCAATAGAATGAGTTTATGCTCATATGCTTATAAATGCGTACAAGTACGTGCATAAATGCGCAAATACGCAGAATATTTGGAGAATACCCATGTGCATGAAGCCGATGTGGAAGCAATGGGTACGTGAGCGAGAATAGGAAGAACTGACGAGTACAAATATCACTAGCCGTCGGTCTGTGACCATGTAGACCATTCAAATATTGGTATTGGGTTCACATCGTGTTTAACTGTTGCTTATCACTATTCATCGTGTCCTACTTGTGACAATCGTTTTGCAACCCGCAAAGGGAGCGTTAATGTGTGCTCAGGAAATGTAAGCTCAGGAAGAAAACAGACTAAATTGCATTGTGGTCAAGAAAGTTTTGTGACCACACGGAACAGATTTCTTTCAAGACACTGATAGGTATGTACATTTTTATTATGTTTCATCATTTACCGGTATTTAAATCTGCCTTTTAATCATCAAAATACTTTTTGTTTTCCTGGCCTTTACAGTATTGTTTCTTTAGATCTGCATGATTTAAATCTTGATTGTGACAAATTCAATTTATATTCTTTCCCTTTCTTCCTGTATTAGCTTGTAATATAAACTGCCTATACTTTGGGCTCACTTTGGCATTTCTGTAGCTTTAAATAATACTCGGCATGCTCACTCCTCTGATGTAATTGGTGTTTTATACTCTCTGCATCTGAAGCAGTAGGTTTTAATGTATGATAACTTACATTTTTTTATTTTTTTGTTGTTATTGGGACGTCTCAACAGCTTCCTCCCAAGAATAAGGTTCCTGCTTTTTCATGTGGACAAAATAAGCAGCACATTGGAGGACAATGCACTTTAGAATAAATGCTGGGAACCCGTTGGGGATCACAGTTGATCTTTCTGGGTTTTTTTTTTTTCCCCACGGAAAAATCACTGCCCACAGTTTTTGGTTTCTAATGCCAATCATGAATATATTCCCATCACAGTGTGGCGGTGCTACAGCAACAACCAGGTGGCTAACTGGTGATGAGCGTACAAGAACGCATACATTGTCAGCACACTGTGGATCCATTTAAAGACCAAAAATGTATAATGCCGCATACACACAAGCAGACTTCTCGTCGGACTGAACTCCAAAGGACTTTTCACTGGAGTTCCGATGAAATGGACTTGCCTACACACGATCCCACCAAAGTCCGATCTTTTCGAATGTGATGACGTAAGACCGGACTAAAAAAGGAAGTTCAATAGCCAGTAGCCAATAGCTGCCCTTGCGTCGTTTTCGGTCCGTCGGACTAGCATACAGACAAACATTTTTTTCAATAGGGTTTGAGTCCGTCGGAAAGATGTGAAACATGTTCTATTTCTAAGGTCCGTCAGATTTTTCGACAGAAAAGGTCCAATGAAGCCCACACACGATCGGAATGTCCGGATTCGTTCCGTCGGACCTTTTCTGCCGGAAAGTCCGGTCGTGTGTAAGCGACATTAGCGATCATCTTAAGGGTAGGTGCAATGTTTCAGAGTTTCACAGGGCTTTTCATAATAACATGGCTGACGAAGGGGTCCTGTGCAACTCTGAAATTTTGCATTTACCCATGATGTGATAAGACTTCTTTAGTACATTTTTGGACTGCTAAATGACTTCATGGTGTCTTGGTGACACATGCTATTCTGTTTTTAAATTAGCTCTGGCCAGTTTCTCCACTAATTGTTTCCCACCAAGGTGAGCGTAAGCAGAGAAATCTATATTGCCAGTACCTTTTAATAGTTTACAAGACCTTTGTCACGTTTTTAGCCACATTTAACCAATCAGTGGCATAAAAAAATGTTTTTTCAGGTTCCCTTTGTAGTTTTTCTCTTTTTTAATTTAATTTTGCATTTTTTACCCCCCAATTTTTCCACCCATACAGTCTATTTCGTGTTTTTAAATTGGGTAGAAATTTGGCATTTATAATTTCATCATCCTTGCAGAATATTGCACTACTGCTGTTTACACTCTGATGCTTGTTTTTGGATGCTGAGCCCTTAATCGGCATGCTGTCTGTTTTGTTGGACTGTTAACATGGATTGCCTTGGTCTAGTTTTAAAACTGGTCTAGGATTTGCTCCTTCTTTCCAACTCTGGCCATCTTATATGTGAGAGATCAGTCTGTCACTTGATAGCAAATATGTCAGGGAGGTGTACAGGTATAGCATATTACTTGTCAGGGCTAGTATTAGGACCAGAATTATGAATACTGAGAATATCACCATAAGGCCTCTAATTTCCTTTGTTTCCTTATAATTGCACAAAAAACACAGAAACTTCTGTAAACGTTAAAGTGAAACTCTGTGCAAAAACCATTATTGGCGAATCTCAAATATATGCCCAGTATTAATATTCTGTTTTATTCCTATTATTGCAAATCTCATTGTTGTGCACAGTTCTATCAACATGTCCACTTTATATCATGGCAATGCTGCTCACCCTTTTGATGAGTAACTATAGAGAAAATGGATGCTGAAGCTCTGCTCCCTCAGCCTGTAACAGGACAGTAAAGGAGTTCAGCACATTGATGAGATCATCCTTGTGTCCTCCATGCTTATAAGTATGTTCAAGAAAGAAGACCGACAAGCACTCTGCAAAGCATTAGAACCACAATTGGCCGAGCATTCTGGCCCTTATTCCTCCCAATCTGAAGGCATTATAGGAGCCCAATATAAAGACAGATTGTGATATTAATGCTAGCTGCATGTAAAATCAAATTTAATCAAAGCATAACTTCATGAAATTGTGTTTTTTTTTTTTTTAATATTTTCTTAGAGCTCCACCTTGATTTCTAACACATTTAAGGAGTTAAGGTGAAGGCCATGCCTGAACTTGAACATGTGACAAATATTAGATCCTTTAAAGCAGAACGCCAGGAAAAAACAATTTTTCCCAGGCAGCGAGGCTGTGCCCGCACTGCATGTGTTAAATGCTCATTTTTGTCTAGGTAAGAGGAAGGAGATATGAGATATACTCGCCTAATACACTGATCCAGCATAAGACCGGTTCCTGCCACCCCTGAACCTGACCCCACCCCCGTGCCGTCTAGAGGTCTTGTGCGGTGGACTGTTTTCTGACGTCATTACTCCCATAGATCAGGTCTGGACATGAGGACAGCAGGAGCACTCCACCACTGAACGTGGGGGAATGCTGTTTTCAGCTGGAACAGAGAATCGGGTTAGTATAAGCTCTGTGTTCACCCCTAGATAAAACAAGCAGTTAACTCATGTAGTGTGAGCACAGCCCCACTGCATGTGGAAAAAAAATTTGCCTGGAGTTCTGCTTTAACCTTTAGTTCAGGAAAAGCTTTATCAAAACGTAATTGCCTCTTAGATTGCACTGCAAAAACAACCTATACCTATACTTCAATAACCTTGAATGACTTTTTCTGTTAGACTACAAAGTTGTTGCCTCTTTATTATTTTTCTTCAGATTCAATTAATTCAGAAAATTAACATTTTTTCCATATACTACTTTTCCATTTTAATTTAATGCTTCAAAATTTGCAGATCAATGTATGTGATTCCTAACCTCTATCATTCATCAATGTTTAATCGATCACCACTGTAAATTGTAATGTTCCCTTTGTTTTTGAGGTTGTAAATGTTTGAGTTAAATACCATGTTTCCGTTTTTCTAAAGAATTTATTAAATCCTTGAATGCTTTACTGGTACAGGGATATATGGATAGGCCATTATATAAGATAAAGTGTACAAACTGCATTGTGATGCCATTGAGTTTGAATGGCACCCTAATGGACTGTTACTGTAGCAGGTAGCACACCTGCACTGCAGAGCACCTCAACATACATACTACTTTTTTGGCACGCTATATTAGAAAAAAAAAAGTGAACGTTTTCTTTCTTTATGCATTAAACTGTGCTGCCAGCCTACTCAAAATGAATGAGCTGCTCTAACGCAGCAAGCCATAACATGAACTTAAAGGAGAAGTACATCCAAAGCTTGTTTGGCTGTACTTCTGTGGATCACAGGAGTGCAGTTTGTTCTGCACACCTATGACCCGTTTTCAGTAGACAGCCTGCTGTCAGCTGATGTGACAGAGCCTGTCCAGGCTCAGGCAAGATCGTGACCATATGGCCAGGATACACCCACATGCCTGGACCAGCACCCGGCTCAGCCTCTCACTGAGAGCCTGAGATGGCAGCTCCTGCCCCTTCCACAGCCCAGCGCTCCAGTGAGTGGGGAGGGGGTCAGAGCAGAGAGCCAATGACTGACAGTCACCAACTCTCTGCTCAGGGAGCCCTGAGAACCAAGTGATCATTGGCGTTTGCCTGCTCAGTTCTCAGTGTTAAACCCGGCGGGGGACAGATGCAGCATCGGACCGATGCTGTATCCAGCTAGGCAAGTATGAATCTGAACAAAAACTAATTCCTATACTTCTCTTTTATGGCATGATCTGAAAGGACCCTAATTGTGCTTGGTTATAACCTTAGTTTTCGGGAATTTTTTTTATAGCCAAAACCTTTGAGTTTTTCCTCAATTTTTATTCTGATAATGGTCACCAGGACAAACTCGGGAAGGATCTCCTGAAAAGTGATACAGACAGCACTAAAAACCTAAGAGGTAGTTGTAGAGGGGAGCTGGGCACAGATTTTTACAGGTTATGAAAATGTGGATAGCCATTGAGCTCAAATGGCCTGTATTTGGCAGCTCACCACAAAGACGTGGACCCCCCAGGAAGAGGAGTTTCACCCAAGTTGAGAAATCCTAGTGTAATAGCTCAGATTAAAAATGGACTCCAAAAATAGATGTTATAAACTGCAGTTAGCGCTGGTGTTCAAAGTAGAAGTGTCAAAAGCAAAGCCCAGTACTGAGTGCCATTTATGATATCCTCTACCTGCAGGAGTACTTTTGAGCCCATTTAACATTCTGCCGTTTCACCCAGCCCTGATGACAGTGGATTGTGTGGCCCCCAAAATGCATTGGATGTCTTTTTGCCCTGTTTGTCATACTAGTTGAACAATAAAGACTCTGGACTTCTAAGGATTTTTTATTTGGCCCTCTTTTTCCTATTACACGTGGAGCAGTAAAAACCTGACAGGAGTTCTTACTCTTCCCTATTCTAGCCTGAACTATAGCTAAACAAGCTTTGCCTACAGATACTCGTTTTAAAGGAAAGCTTTCCTGAAACAAGTAAAGAGGCTGCAAATGCCAATTGCTTGGCTGCCATACTGATCCACTTTCTTTTAATACTTGGTCACAAACCCAAAACAAGTATGCCCCCATATTGCTCCTATTAAAAGGTTTACTTTAGATTCATTAAAAGCCTACCTGAAAGGAGATAGGATCTTTGGCCAAAGGACCGTTTTTTGTGGTGGGCTTTTAAATTGATGTATTACCCACTATATTTTCAAAGGAAAGACGGACCAGAATATGGCATCTGCAATTGCCAACCTCTTTTTGACTGTGTAATTTGCAGACGTGGTCATTATCCTTACTTTACTACTTAAAGTATTTTAGCAGGAACAAATATTTTAGTCGGATGTTCAAATGCACTAAAAAAAAACAAAAAAATACTGCGCTACCTATAGAAAATATCCCCCCAAAAAGCAGCAGTTAAACAGTGAGATGTGCACTAAAATAACTAATAAAAAGGAAATAACCGCGCTAAATATAAGTGAAACACGTGAAACAATCTCCAAGACTTCCGTGAGGAAGTACATATATAAATACAAAAATGTTGAAAATTATTAACAATTAAATTATGAAAAGTACATGGGTCAACACATGTATGTATGAATCAAACATGAGTGTCCATATGTGATATTTGCGAATAAAAATAAGTGTCCATATATAGTAACAGGAAATAAAAATGTGAAGTAATGATCTGAAAACAGTCCAAGAAAGACCCCTTGGATGAATCCAACCAGAGTCAATGTTGTAAAAAATGAGTGACAACCCATACAGTATCCGCAAATACCCAATAATTGCGCTTACCGCAAGGCAAGCGTACACCAGCCTGTATCACGTCTTGGTGTGGAGAATCCAGATGGTGCTCTTAGACTGTATACATCGCAGCTGAAAGGATGCAATGAGGACACCAAACTTCCATCTCATGGACATGTAAATAAAAGGAAACTGGCCATAGTGTAATACTGCCAAACACAAGGCAAGCCAACAACAGCTTGTGTTCAGTATTGGTTAACCACACCACACTACGTGATCCACCACCAGGCAAGTAATGCGCTTACCGCAAGGCAAGCCAACCACAGCTTATGTTCAATAGCAGTATGAGAGATCCATTGGCGTTCTGGACTGCTTGCGGCAGGAACCGGGGGGATACAGCAGAGACTCCAAAATGACATCTCACAAGCATGTAAATAAAAAGGAACTGGCCATAGTGTAATACTGATGAAAACGATTTAATAGCTAAAGGTAGAAAACTCACATGAGTATGTAAAAATACAGCAAACAGCCGGCCGGCATAGCGAGCACCCGTCCACACTGAAAATGGCGATGACGTCAGAGCGTCAACCTCCCGCTGTACGTTTCACCACAAATGGCGTCCTCTGGGGAACGTTCCCCAGACGACGCCATTTGTGGTGAAACGTACGTCAGGAGGTTGACGCTCTGACGTCATCGCCATTTTCAGTGTGGACGGGTGCTCGCTATGCCGGCCGGCTGTTTGCTGTATTTTTACATACTCATGTGAGTTTTCTACCTTTAGCTATTAAATCGTTTTTATCAGTATTACACTATGGCCAGTTCCTTTTTATTTACATGCTTGTGAGATGTCATTTTGGAGTCTCTGCTGTATCCCCCGGTTCCTGCCGCAAGCAGTCCAGAACGCCAATGGATCTCTCATACTGCTATTGAACATAAGCTGTTGTTGGCTTGCCTTGCGGTAAGCGCATTATTTGCCTGGTGGTGGATCACGTAGTGTGGTGTGGTTAACCAATACTGAACACAAGCTGTTGTTGGTTTGCCTTGTGTTTGGCAGTATTACACTATGGCCAGTTTCCTTTTATTTACATGTCCATGAGATGGAAGTTTGGTGTCCTCATTGCATCCTTTCAGCTGCGATGTATACAGTCTAAGAGCACCATCTGGATTCTCCACACCAAGACGTGATACAGGCTGGTGTACGCTTGCCTTGCAGTAAGCGCAATTATTGGGTATTTGCGGATACTGTATGGGTTGTCACTCATATTTTTTACAACATTGACTCTGGTTGGATTCATCCAAGGGGTCTTTCTTGGACTGTTTTCAGATCATTACTTCACATTTTTATTTTCTGTTACTATATATGGACACTTATTTTTATTCGTAAATATCACATATGGACACTCGTTTGATCCATACATACATGTGTTGACCCATGTACTTTTCATAATTTTCAACATTTTTGTATTTATATATGTACTTCCTCACGGAAGTCTTGGATATTGTTTCACGTGTTTCACTTATATTTAGCGCGGTTATTTCCTTTTTATTAGTTCAAATGCACTAGTTACATGCTTTTCGGGTCTGGAATTTTCTCAAAAATAAGGTAAAAATGATATACTTGGCAAGTAATTCATAATTAGTAATGTTTCCTGTATTTCTTGTACTCTGGGGAATTGAGTAATAAAATGGTTTCGGCATCACTTAATCAGGTTTGTGAAAGCCGTTTCTTTGAAGGTAGAAGGGATCTAAACCCAACAATTGCTTGCCTGTCCTCGGATCTGTCTCAATTGAAGTTTTGAATGCTCATACTGTCTTGGGTCAGCTTAGGGTTGACTCTCCAATCTCTAAGTGTACTTATATCTTTTATAGAGCACTATAAATCCCGTGGATTCTATTTACCAGCCCAGTCTATTGGAGCCAGCTGTGATTCGAACCATGCCAACACAAACTGTTCCATTGCCAGGTAGAGCTTTTATTTCACTTTGCTTCCTTGTATTTATTGGCAAATGTTTCTTAAAATGGTTGTAAACCCTCACATATACCCAGTGAAGTGACTGGCCTCAGGTGATACACAGAGATTAAATAAATCCTCCTCTATAAGTTGTGCCTGTTTATCTGTAGTCTTCTCTTCTCTACATAGTTACATAGTTACATAGTAGGTGAGGTTGAAAAAAGACACAAGTCCATCAAGTCCAACCTATGTGTGTGATTATGTGTCAGTATTACATTACATATCCCTGTATATTGCGGTCATTCAGGTGATTATCTAATAGTTTCTTGAAGCTATCAATGCTCCCCGCTGAGACCACCGCCTGTGGAAGGGAATTCCACATCCTTGCCGCTCTTACAGTAAAGAACCCTCTACGTAGTTTAAGGTTAAACCTCTTTTCCTCTAATTGCAATGAGTGGCCACGAGTCTTATTAAACTCTCTTCTGCGAAAAAGTTTTATCCCTATTGGTCACCAGTACAGTATTTGTAAATTGAAATCATATCCCCTCTCAAGCGTCTCTTCTCCAGAGAGAATAAGTTCAGTGCTCGCAACCTTTCCTCATAACTAAGATCCTCCAGACCCTTTATTAGCTTTGTTGCCCTTCTTTGTACTCGCTCCATTTCCAGTACGTCCCTCCTGAGGACTGGTGCCCAGAACTGGACAGCATACTCCAGGTGCGGGCGGACCAGAGTCTTGTAGAGCGGGAGAATTATCGTTTTATCTCTGCAGTTGATCCCCCTTTTAATGCATGCCAATATTCTGTTTGCTTTATTAGCAGCAGCTTGGCATTGCATGCCGTTGCTGAGCCTATCATCCACTAGGACCCCCAAGTCCTTTTCCATCCTAGATTCCCCCAGAGGTTCTCCCCCCAGTGTATAGATTGCATTCATATTTTTGACACCCAAATGCATTATTTTACATTTTTCTACATTGAACCTCATTTGCCATGTAGTCGCCCACCCCATTAATTTGTTCAGGTCTTTTTGCAAGATTTCCACATCCTGCTGAGAAGTTATTGCCCTGCTTAGCTTAGTATCATCTGCAAATACAGAGATGGAACTGTTTATCCCATCCTCCAGGTCATTTATGAACAAATTAAATAGGATTGGTCCCAGCACAGAACCCTGGGGGACCCCACTACCCACCCCTGACCATTCTGAGTACTCCCCATTTATCACCACCCTCTGAACACGCCCTTGTAGCCAGTTTTCAATCCATGTACTCACCCTATGGTCCATGCCAACGCACCTTATTTTGTACAGTAAACGTTTATGGGGAACTGTGTCAAATGCTTTTGCAAAATCCAGATACACCACGTCTACGGGCCTTCCTTTATCTAGATGGCAACTCACCTCCTCATAGAAGGTTAATAGATTGGTTTGGCAAGAACGATTCTTCATGAATCCATGCTGATTACTGCTAATGATATCATTCTTATTACTAAAATCTTGTATATAGTCCCTTATCATCCCCTCCAAGAGTTTACATACTATTGATGTTAGGCTAACTGGTCTGTAATTCCCAGGGATGTTTTTTGGGCCCTTTTTAAATATTGGTGCTACATTGGCTTTTCTCCAATCAGCTGGCACCATTCCAGTCAATAGACTGTCTGTAAAAATTAGGAACAACGGTCTGGCAATCACCTGACTGAGTTCCCTAAGTACCCTCGGATGCAAGCCATCTGGTCCCGGTGATTTATTAATGTTAAGTTTCTCAAGTCTAATTTTAATTCCGTCCTCTGTTAACCATGTAGGTGCTTCCTGTGTTGTGTCATGAGGATAAACACTGCAGTTTTGGTTACTGAAGCCCCCCGATTCACTCGTGAATACTGAGGAGAAGAATAAATTCAATACCTCTGCCATCTCCCCATCCTTTGTAACCAGATGTCCTTCCTCATTCTTTATGGGGCCAATATGGTCTGTCCTCCCTTTTTTACTGTTTACATACTTAAAGAATTTCTTGGGATTTTTTTTGCTCTCCTCCGCTATGTGTCTTTCATGTTCTATCTTAGCCATCCTAATTGCACCCTTACATTTCTTATTGCATTCTTTATAAATTCTGAATGCTATGGATGATCCCTCAACCTTGTATTTTTTGAAGGCCTTCTCCTTTGCTTTTATATGCATTTTTACATTGGAGTTAAGCCATCCAGGATGTTTGTTCGCTCTTTTAAATTTATTACCCAATGGGATACATTGGCTAATGCCCTTGTTTAATATGCTCTTAAAGCAAACCCATCTCTCCTCTGTATTCTTTGTTCCTAATATTTTATCCCAATTTATGCCTTTTAGCAAGGTTTGTAGTTTAGGGAAGTTGGCTCTTTTGAAATTCAGTGTCTTTGTGTTCCCTTCATGTCTCCTATTTGTGTGATTTATACTGAAACTAATTGACCTGTGATCGCTGTTACCTAAATTGCCCCGTATTTCCACATCTGTTATCAGGTCTGTATTGTTGGTAATCAGTAGATCTAGTAATGTTTTATTTCTAGTTGGTGCGTCTACCATCTGACCCATAAAATTGTCCTGCAAGACATTAAGGAACTGGCGAGCCTTAAATGAATGCGCGGTTCCCTCCGCCCAGTCTATGTCTGGATAATTAAAATCCCCCATTATGATAACACTTCCCATCCTTGCTGCTAATCCAATTTGTGATAGGAGATCCGTCTCCACTTCCTCCCTCAGGTTAGGGGGCCTATAGCATACTCCCAGTATTATTTTCCCCTTAGCTTCATCCCTTTGGAGCTCTACCCATAAAGATTCCACCTCCTCCCTAGCCCCCTCAGTGATGTCCTCTCTCACATTCACTTGTACATTATTCTTGATATATAGGCATACCCCTCCCCCTTTTTTACCCTCTCTATCCTTGCGGTATAGGGTATACCCTTGAATGTTTGCCAGCCAATCATGAGAGCTGTTGAACCAGGTCTCTGAAATTCCCACAAAATCCAAATCCTCCTTGTACAACAGTATCTCTAGTTCACCCATCTTGTCCGCCAGGCTCCTGGCATTGGTGAACATGCCACATAGTTTAGACCGGTCGCATATTGTCCTCGTATTGGGTGTTTCAAGATTGCAACTTGGACTTGCTACTATACTCACCTTGTGTTTTTGTGCTTTGGTTAACCTACCACTAATGCCCCCAATACTACCCTCTGGAATATCTTCCGCGCTGGCTATCACTGTCTCTGGACCCTCCCCCCCATTGCCTAGTTTAAAAACCCCTCTAACTTTTTGGCCATCTTCATTCCCAGCAGATCTGCACCCTCCTCATTTAGGTGCAGTCCGTCCCTTCTATAGTACCGGTTACCGACTGAGAAGTCGGCCCAGTCCTCCAGGATACATCTGTTCAGAGTGCTGAATTATAAAGCTTGTCTGAGCATCCAGAAAAAAGGGGGCGGAGAGCTGATGTTGCACTCTGCAGAGTTCAGTGAGGAGAGCTCTGAGAGCTGATTGGAGGGAAGGGACACACCCCCTTCATACAGCACACAGGAACAGAGCTCGATTTTTACAACCACTTTAAGCACATTTATTGTGTAAGATAGATAATCTCATCAGTTCACTGATCGTGATTTTATTTATATTTTTCAGAGGCTGTGCAGGTTGGTAAAGGTGAGCAGCGGCCATCATCGTTGGCTGTCGGTTCAGTAGTGCCTGGCCTCGGAAACCATCAGACTCCCACTCCAAATAGCACAGGTGAGACCTGCATTTCCAAATACATTGCCAGTTATAGAACTGCTAAGATGAAACCAGAAAGCTTTTTACATTAATGTGAAACCAAAAAAAAAAATCCTTGTTTTTATTGTTGCCCCTCCTCGTTGCTCCTTATGCATGAATAAAACGTAAAGCACCCTAATTACCTTTTAGGTGGAACAGGCTTCGTCTTAGTCCCATCATCCTTTTACATTTCCAGTACAGTAAAACCTTGGATTGCGAGCATAATTCGTTCCAGAAACATGCTTGTAATCCAAAACACTTGTTTATCAAAGCGAATTTCCCCATAAGAAATAATGGAAACTCAGATGATTCGTTGCGCAACCATTTATTCATAGGTTCTTCAGTTTATAGTCCATATAAAAAGATTATAGTAATGTGATAGGTTGTGTAACCGTAAAATATCCATCCACAAATGGAAGCTTCCACGAGGGGATTAAAAGCAAAATCCAGCAGGAGCTACAGAGTATAAAAGAGAAGAGAGGCACCTCTAAGTATAGCAATATGTTGCTAAATGTACCTTCATTAAATGTAACTATATTGCTACACTTGGAGGCGCCTCTCTTCTCTTTTATACTCATTAGCTCCTGCTGTTGAACTTTGCTTCTAATCCCTTTGTGGAAGCTGACGCTACTCTTATATCAAGACATTGCTTGTATATCAAGTCAAAATGTATTTAAACATTTTACTTGTCTTGCAAAATGCTCTAAAACCAAGTTACTTTCAAACCAAGGTTTTACTGTACTTTGGATCTGAGGGTAGAGGTGAGATCTGTGTGGGACAGATTGGTGGGCCTTTCAGTGCCTATGCTTCATACAGATCCCACTTTATACTGCAGCTCCGATCCACAGCTGTCAGAAGTGAGAAGCAGCAGCAGTCTGAAGGGACTTTGAGATAAAAGCTGCCATACACAGCTTGAATTTTAGCTGATTTCTGCTGAATCATCTGACATACAAGCCATGGGTGGCCCTATTGGCTGGGCAAAAATCAATTGTTCAGTTGACTTTTGTTAAAGGAGCTGGGTGGAATAATTGCTTGCCAAACAGTAACTGCATCAAATTGGATGCAGGTATTATTTGGGTAGTTGTCAGTTGTCAGAATACAGTAGCCAGCTTTAGTACTTGAAAGCTTCTGTTTCTGTATTGGGGGTAGAGAGCAGGAAAAGCAAGTTGGAAAAGTACATTTCTTTTCCTGGGTTCAGGTTCTCTGCAGACACAGTATATCCCAGCCCCCTGCAGGTGTATGCCATAATGTGCTAGTATGCACCACTGCGCTGTCAGTGCTTGGGCACTTCCATCTTCTAGTCCTCCTTCTGGGTTCTCTATGTTCTGTTGCTTGAATGGCAGAGCCACAATGACGTCCCTCCCACACATGCCCAAGGGAGGCACTTCATCATGGCACAGAGTGGATGCCGTAAATGTGATCTGAGCTGCGTGGCTCAGATTACATTCCCGCTGACAGGCCGGGAGAGAGTCATTCATAACAGAAGAGACTACTCTGTTATAAAAACCCTGCCTGTCAGTGCTTTTGCTAAATTTGACATTAATACTGCTTTAAGTGCTCAGCTCTAGATGGTTCATGCCCAAAGGTTACTACATGAACTGCAGCTTTGCAAGTCTCTACACTCCTCATACAGAACATTTGCAAATCTGATAAAACTTCGAACAAGCTTCATCCCAATGCCCCTGGTTGTGGTGCCAACCCTTAAAGTTAAACTATAGGCAAAATTTCATTTTGGCTAGAGCAAGGCAGGGTTATAACCCCTGTCTGTTTTATTTATTTTTATTAATTTTTTTTCATCAGTGCATCATTGCAGAGATTTCCCTTTACTTCCTGTCCCATAGCCAAACAGGAAGTGAGAGGAAATACCTGCAAATTTAAAGACAAGTATGGGATTTGCTTTTTTTTTTTTAAATCATATTTGCCTAGGTGGTTGCAGCATCTGTCCCTCACTGGCTCAAACACAGAGAACCCGAGGGATCAAACACTGCCGATCGCTCAGTTCTCAGAGCTCTGTGAGCAGAGAGCTAGTCAGTGTCATTCACCGGCTCTCTGCTCTGCCTTCTCACGCTCACTGGAGCGCTGGGCTGTGGAAAAGGTGGAAGCGGCCAGCTCAGGCTCTCAGCGGCCGGCACAGACTCTCATAACTTTAGTTATGTTTTAAGTGCTAGCATAAACTATTTGCTTAATATCATGCCTTATAGATGGATGCTGCCCTGAACTTTATATTGCTTGGGAATCAGAGTGGCTGCTTCCATCCCAGGCTTTTCACAGAGGAATTTTGCAGTGCAACAGATTTCTTATAATAAGCTGTTATGAATCTTCGTTCTCCAGGAGGAGGCCACAGCCTCATATGGTTATGTTGACTAGTGCCTGTTCTCTTCTGACAGGAAGTGGTCAGTCTGTTCCCAGCAGTAGTTTGACCTCCCCCAGCCACGTCAATCTGTCACCGAACACAGTGCCAGACTTCTCCTACTCCAGCAGCGAAGATGAGTTCTACGACGCAGACGAATTTTACCAGAACAGCACCTCCCCAAAGCATTGCATGGAGTAAGTGTTTGTCTTAGCCTCTGTACAGATGTGTTTATTATTAACCTAAATCTTAGAGCATCTTGTACAAAGCTAGCCATAGATCACAGCCAGACAATTTTTCCCCTAACAGGCTTACTCTGATTGGGAAAATGTTGATTTGTAATGGTTGTATGAACAATCGCAGACACCATTGGGCTGAGCTTAATTTGACTATGGTATTGGCTGACGGGTTCTACCTTCTCTAATTGCAGTCTTAGGAAGTGATTGGCAGATATCCACAAAAAACCCTGAAAGCACTCACAAATGACAGAGCAAGCCCATGGTCTGCCTAACTGCTCACTAAAGTCTCCATAAGCTGTTAAATTGTACTTTTTATTTAGACTGGCAAGTGGGTGTGGTGCTGCACTAATCCAAATAAATGAACAAATACATAAATGAAGGGCGTAATGCAATGTTAATGTGTATGAAGCTACTCGCCTAACGTGAGCGTGAAGTGTGTTTCACAGTAAAACACCTTATATGAAATATTGTGAGATCTAAATTGTGATATAACAATACCCAAAAAAATTGAATCAAAGTGTCTGGACTTATAGAAAATTACAATGACATCAGCATAAACAATATAAAGCATGCAGTGTCAGACTTATCAAATAGTGCATAAATAAGCATGTAAAAATTTTCAAATAATAAAAAATAAAACGAAAAAAGTACAATGTTACACTGTACGTCCGGAGAGATCTCAAAGCAAGTGACAATAGTCTAAAGTGTCCAGTGCAAATAATCAGTGCTCAAAGATGTATAAAAAACATATATACAGTCCAGAAAAAGTTAGCGCAGCACCACACCCACTTGCCAGTCTGCGTTATTATTAGGGACCAGGTAGGACCCTAGCCGGTGCAAGCGGCTTTTCCCTTTGGTATTATACTTACTACATGGTAGCGTGGGAATAAAATACTCTACACTGTACTTTTTATTTAACCTTTGCAGCTCTGCAAAGTTCTGCCAGACCTTATAGAAGTTACAATGCATATACCAACTTTCTTAATTTGGTTATTTGCATAGCTTTAAGCAGACCCTACCACCTGTCTCAGAAGTAGGTATTTTTTCTCATAAACGTAGAGCATTGCTTTGCAGTTGGACAATGTTTAACCAAAGGTACAGTTTGACAGTTTATGTACCCTAGTACCTAGGAGGGTGTCTTCAAGTGTTACTAATCCCAGGACCCTGCATTCTGCTCTCCCACAGTACACAGAACATGGAAATGCAATTATTTTCATAAATCTAAACTGCAAAATACCTTTTCTCATCAGCAGTTAGAGCAGTCTTGTGACTTCTATCAGTGTCCAGCCAAGCATTGATTAAAGTGGTTGTAAACCCACAAAAAACAAACAAAAAAAACCTGCAAGACAAAGGCATAATGGGCTAGTATGCATAGCATACTAGCTCATTATGAAATACTCACCTTAGATCGAAGCCCCCGCAGCGGTCCCAGTACACAGCTTCGGTCAGCGGCATCGCTCCCTGAGTTACTTTCGGATATCGCGGACTCCGGCGCTGTAATTGGACGAAGCCGCAATGACGTCACTTGCGTGCATGCGTGTGGGAGCCGCCGGTAATGACACACTAGCTGTAGCAACGACACAAATGTGCCATTGCTTCAGTTCGAATGTGCCGATGACGTCGGCACATGCGGATACAGGGGATATCTCCTAAACCAGTGTTTCTCAACTGCAGTCCTCAAGGCGCCACAACAGGTCATGTTTTAAGGTTTTACATTATTTTGCACGGGTGATTTGATCAGTTTCACTGCCTTAGTATTTACCACAGCCATTTCATCTGAGGGAAATCCTGAAAACATGACCTGTTGGGGCGCCTTGAGGACTGGAGTTGAGAAACACTGTCCTAAACCATCCAGGTAGTTACATGGAAGCCTTATTATAGGCTTACCTGTAGTAAAAAGTGGATTATAAGGGCTTACAACCACTTTAAAGCTTGTCCTATGACCCTGCAAGAAAATACAGGAAATCGCCCTGGGACTTTAAATGTAGTGAATGCGGTTAACCAACAATTGACAGAGTAAATGCAGTCTTACAATTTATTAAGCTTGTCATGCAAACATAAACAACATGAATTGTAGCCAAGCCACAGAAATGATACATACAGTAAAAAATGTTATTAAATGTATCGTGATATAAAATGTGAATTGCAGTCATGAAAAGTATGCCAGCGCGTTTCGCAAGACCATGCTCGCTTCATCAGCGTTAGATGCGTGTGTAGTACATTTGTAGGGGGTATAATGAACCAAATAAGTATCTACACAGAGATGGCATTGACAATTAGTCAAGAGTGTCCAAAATGCATGACAATTTAAAGAACCCTGACTCTGTCTGGACAGTGCTGGTTGACCCTGTGCTGATCACATGCACTCTCCCAAGAAAAAAAAAAACATCTCTAGCAATGCACACAAAACTGAGCATGTGCAGCCTGACTCCATAGACTCTGTGTTATCAAGAAATTATCAGGGGACAGTGGAAGGAGGGGAGTATCAGAGAAGACAGGATCAAAAAACCTTTTTACACAATACGCAGGATTAACCCCTTAGGTTCCACAGTGAGTATAACAAGCATGATTTACTGCATATACAGACTGATTTTACTGTTGTGGGTTTAGTAACACTTTAATATTACAGTTAGGTGGACTACAGGTTTATTTGAAGGAAGATATGATGTTTGACTGTTGCATCATAGACCATATACAATACAACACATTTCACACTCATTTCACTTGGTGAAATGATTTAAAATGAGGGCTTAGTGCATGCTTCCACCCTGTATAGTTCCACATCTTCCTAAAGATTACATTTTACTGCTGGACGCGTGCAGACTTGTGGGAAATGTGAACCTGTTACAAGGCATGGGTTGACCATTCAAAATCCTGTTGAGTAGTTTCCATGGTGGAGAGAGATTTGACTTGTTATAATTTTTAGAAAATTATTATTGGTTATGTATTGAAAAGCATTGCAATTATACTGTTTGTTAAAAGGTGATAGCTTGTTGCCAAAATAAAAAAAAAAAAATATTGAGACAAGCTTTACGCTGTTGCAACACAAATAATACACATTGGTAAGGTGCCAATCATTTATTCCAAATGGCACTTGACTGGGCTGCATTAAAACCATGTAAGTTAACACTTGACACATGCATCATTGCACTGCACAGATATACACAGGCTAATGTATAAGCAACAAATGTCCATTGTTAAGCCGGCTATAGCCGGTTTGAATCTCGCCCAGTGCTTCAGGTCCCTGCTGAACCATCTGAGATTCGAACCATGTATAGGCAGGCTGAATGTACCCGAGTTTTTTGGACAACTTGGGTACAACTAGCCTGTTGGAATTTACATGCGATTATTGCTAGCAGCTATTATAGCCGCTAGCGGTCATCACTCTCTCTCGATTCCCCCATCAACACAGTCGGTGGGGGAATCTGTCCCATGGAGCCATTGTGTTCTCCCAGCGGCGGGGAGAGATATCTCCCTCTGGGTGCTTTGTAGATGAACACTTATAATATGCATATGTATTTACAGGCCAATGCTTGCTTAATCAACGTCACACTAAAGCAGACAAAAAAATCCCTTCTAGCAGCTAAGTCTAAAGTGCAAATTCCTCCAAGTTAATTGACCCTTGGGTGGTTGATTAAAAGCACAAATATGCATACTGTGTAAACAACTTCGCTGTAAACAGTATGAGCCGTTATCAGAATCAAACATTGTTCTTTGCCTGTTTATTTTTTTTTTCATTACTGTTGTTTTTTTACAAGGATTCTTGAAGGATATTTAAACCCAAGAACAGAGAACCAGTCTTTAGATGTAGTGGCTAAGTTAGTTATAACTTTTCATGCTAGGAACATTTATTTATTTTATATCAAAAAGCTTTTTATTAAAGTGGAACTTTAGTCAGAAAGTTGAGTCCTGCTTGATCACATCAGGCTGGCCCCTTTTGCAGGTATAGCTATGTAAAACATTAAAGTTAAGTGTCTATAATGGTAAATATCCAGTAATACTGTCTCACCCTGCTCTGCACATGCTCAGTTGCTCTCCGTTTTTAGGCACTGACGAGTTTGTAGAGGCCGATTGGCTGATAACCTTAAAGCGGAATTAAACCCTTGTATCCTTTACAGCCAAGGAAGCTGCTTCTGTTGGATCTGCAACTACCATGATGCTGCACTTGTGATCAGTATTACACCAGCCATGTGGTTTGACAGTTTGGGTGAGCAAACAAGCAAATGTGACAATTAGCAATCCCCGCATTCCAGGAATGTAACTGTTAAATCGATGGGTTTAGTTCTGCATTATGAGTTACTTCTGTTCAGTGAGCTCTGGGCTTCAGCAAAATGGCAGCCTCCAGCAAGAAGAAACGAGAACAATGCTGGAGGCAATTTGTAGCACACACTAATGTTAGCTTAATTATTAATGTGAAATGTATGTTCCTAGCTAAAGAACATTCTTTTTTTTATCAAGTTGTTATGGGTAGAGTTCCACTTTAAGGGTTTTGTAGTTTTACAAACACAAGAAAAAAAACACAACATTTTTAATAGCTACAGAAATTAAAGCAGAACTAAACTCATCGATTTAACCGTTTCAGAAAAACGTTACATTCTCGCCACATGCTGGGAATTTAAAGTGGTGTTCCGGCCGAAATTATACTTTTTAAATAAAAATACCCCTATAATAACTTACAGCAGGCCGTGGCCATCTTAAGTGTGGGCATCTGAAGCCAGACTGTAATTCTTCCTGGATCTCATCCTTGCAGATCTCGCACATGCTCAGTACAGCACAAGCAATGTAATAGGTTTCAGGTCAGGTTTCCATAGCAACGGCAGTGTCAGAGGAGTTGCCGCCCCTTCCCAGAAGGCATTGCAAACAGGAAGTGATGCGATGGGCCACGGCCAGGGAGCAGGAAGTGAGAAATGAATACAGCAGATATACAGTAGATGCTGGGAAAAAAAAAATTAAAAATATCCAATTCGTTTACAGTGCACAGTTTAGTGAGGGATGCTGAAGAGTTGTAAAAGTGGGTGGAACTCCACTTTAACTGTCACTTTGGTTGTGCTCTCAACCAAACTATCAAACCATCAAATGGCTGGTGTCATAACTGATCAGGTGCAGCATCATGGCATTTGAAAATTGAGGCCAAGATGGCGGCTTCCTTGGCTGAAAACGATAGGAGGATTTAGTTTCGCTTTAACTGTTGATCTTGCCAGAATTTAACTGTTGATCCTTGTCTCCTCCTGTGAGCTGAACTGAAAGCACAAACAATCCTCTTTCTTTTGTAAACTATCAATTTCTCTTCCCAAGTAATGGAGATGACAAGAGGCAGTCCTGTTTGTAGGCTGTATCAGGAGAGCTGCCTGGGTGATGACCATGACTCTCTTCATAGATGAGATGGATTGAGTGAACTTAGAGTATAGAGTGTCACCCAAAGGCTGGCCATACACGAGTCATTTTCTTTCTAACAGGCTGGTTGTACGCAAGTTAATTGATAGAGCCACTTGTGTAAAACCAGCCTGCCCATACATTGGTTGCTGGCACCGTTCCTGCTGAACCGGCCCAATTTCCATCCATGTATAGCTGGCTTAAAAAGGCAGGAAGTGTGTTCTTCACACTAAAGGTGCAGTTATGTTTTAAGATGAGTGAAAATGTGTAATACAAGCATTTTTGCTCTTTATTATTCATGCCTATCGGCTTTTAAATGTGCAGCATAATAGGAGTGTGAGAATAAGGCATAATGCTAGTGTGATGATAGGAAAACAGGATTGTTGGATTCTTGTTAGCTTCTCTTCCTTGTGTGGTAGCCTATGGTAGTGTCCAATAAATATCTCATGGCTTTGTCATTCCGGAGTACCTTTTTAGTGTCTTCATTATTATTGGAAGCTGCCTCACCAGCTGTATCAGCATACACCAGTCAGTCATAACTTTGTCCATCCACCAAAACAGCCCTGACCCTTTGAGGCATGGATGCCATTAGACCTCTTTATGCTATGGTATCTGGCATCAAGCTTTCATTAACTGTTTTTTTAAGTCATGTAAGTTGTGAGGTGGGTCCTCCATGGGCAGACTTGTTTTTCCAGCCCATCCCAACTCGAACTTTGTTGTGTTTACCAAACCAATCTAGAATAATTTTTGCAGTGTGGCAGGGCACATTATCCTGCTGAAAGAGGCCACTGCCATCAGGGATTACCATTTCAATGAAGGGATGTACTTGGTAACCAGCAATATTTAGGTAGGTGGTATGTGTCAAAGTAACATCCACATGAATGGCAGGACCCAAGGTTTCCCAGCAGAACATTTCCCAAAGCATCACACTGCTTCTGCTGACTTGCCTTCTTCCCATAAGGCATATTGGTGTTGTCTCTTCCACACGTAAGCAATGCATATCCACCCGGCCATCCACATGATTCATCAGACCAGGCCACCTTCTTCCATTGCTCCGTGGTCCAGTTCTGATGCTTACATGCCCCAGTCTGCGACTGCACAGCCCCATACACAGCAAACTGGGATGTTCATTTTTTTCTATTAATTACATGAACTTCATGAAAAACATATTTATTTGATGCCTAATATATCCCACTGAGAATTCAGATGCCATTGTAATGAGATAATCAATGGTATTCACGTAACCGGTCATCAGTCATAAAGTTATGGCTGATCACTGTATACTGTATGGTTGAAGTTAGAGCGAACACAGACTGGCAGAGACCACCCTGAGAACACGTGGGGGGGATGTCTATCTTCTTTCATGAGAGGATTGAGCGCTGCGTTCCACAATGTTCCGCCCACTTTCCTTACAGCAGAACGAGTGTTGAGCTTCCAGTCCTTCATTGTCCCTATTGAAGAATAAATGGTCAGGTTAGGCTAATGACAAAATCTCTCAGCAAATTGTAAATCCTCCCATTTTGTTGGAGTCATTCATTTATTGTTTTACTAGGCCGGCATATACCCAATTGCCACAAACAAGTCTTAAAATTGGGAATGTGTGATAGAAGCAAACCAATCCAAGACCATAAAATGGTGGTTTTGATTGGCCACAAGGAGATGGGATCAAAATTACCCTGATTGTATGTGGTGAAATTGTGATCTTTCCTGTAAATTGTAATGTAGCTGTCAATTCGTTGCCCAGTTTCAGCTTCTCAATCAACTGAATTTTGGTGGTTGATCAAACTTGTGGGGGGTGGTGTGCTTCCTTTCTGGAAATTACTTGTATTTGCATTTACTGATGGTTAAAATTGTTTAAAACATTAGAGTCTGTGTCGACAGTCTTTTGTTAGTTTCAAGCAGTGCTCCTATACAGTTCTATGGGTATGCAAAACCCGCTTGAAACAGGTCAACTACAGGTCAGGAGGCCCACTGCAGGTCAGATGCAACCGTTGAACTCTGATTTCATCTCAGAAGCCTCAAATCTGATGGCAAACTGATGCCATTAACGCAAGCTGAAAGCCCATGGCCACATGCCCTTAGGGTTCTGTGTTTAAATCAATAACCTAAATCTTTCATTCAGATACGGCCTTGTAGCAAGACATGTTTGTTTTGCATAGACCAGACTTTGGAAGTGCAGTTTTAATGATCCGTTTATAATCTCTTTTCACCTTTGTCACCTACATTATACAATTAAACACCAAGATACCGCATAATTTGTCTGTAGATAATTGCTTTATTCAAAGTCTCAAAGCATTTATCATCTGACATTTCATTTTTGGTGGCCACGCTTGTCTGTTTTGTTTCCAGTTCATGTGCGTGTGCGTGTACGTGTACCATTTCTTGTACTTGTCAGTGTTTAACGTTTTGTTCATGTCTTGTGTTTTCCTCCTTGTGCTGCAAGACTTCTGTCTAGTTGGTAAGGATTCTTGTTACAGCTTAGATACAGATTTACATTATCTGAGACCATATTAATGCAGTGACCTCTTGCTAATGACTTTCATAATTAAGCATGGCTTGATTCAAACGTTTAAATGTCATCGCTATTAATCACACTGTCTAGCAGACACATTGACATAAAGTTTTTTTACGGTCTGCTGCGGTTTTTATGTAATTGAAAAATCTATACGAATGAATTATCTTTTCTCAGTATTTCTAGCTGCAGGTAAATAAATATACAGATCAATTAAACAATGACATGTTCAGGCAAATAGTACATCTAATGTATGCAAAAGGTCTAGCCTAAAGAGAACCAGTCACCTTGAGAGTTCAGGGCAAAGTGGAAGTGTTTTAGCAAAATGACTGGGGTCGGTGACCTGGGGAAGTAGTGACATCATTCCCCTGGTCATGTGACAATGCTTGGGCCCAGTAATTGGCTTGAGCAAATTCCACTATACCCAAAATTGCCAGGTATTGTAGCTTGCTGAGGAGTAGAAAGGGTGGTAAGGTGAGTATAAAAGGGTTGGAGGAGGGAGCTTTTTGCAGAGATGCTTTCAAATTACCCTGTTTTTGGCATTAAAAGAGAAGTTCGGGATTTTGGAAAAAGAAAATTGTCTTGCCTAGGTGAATGCAGCATCGATCCAATGCTGCATCTGTCCCCTGCCGGCTCTAAGAATGAGAACTGAGTGATTAAAGGCCGCAGATCGCTTAGTTCTCAGCATTCTGTGAGCAGAGAGTGGGCAAGTGCTTCTTTCAAGAAACAGTTTCTTCCAGTCTGGACCCAGGAACCAGGTATTATAGCTAAATATTGCACCCAAGACCTAGACGACACTAGCTTAGGCGCAAACTGGAACTCTTTTTATTGAAAATTCACACAGAATATATAGCACACAAGATCAGGTAGAGCCTGATCTCATTATCGTGTACAATGCAAACTGTAACCAGGAATATAATTAACATATCTAAAGAACAGCCAACATAAACATAGGCAGTATGCTAATTAAACAACTAGCCACCTAGACAAGCCTAAGTGACTCAGTGTCCACCCACACCACCCAGCACCAAGTCCACAACCCTGGATACACAAAGTATATTACACATTATCATAAGCATAAACGCATAACATTCCACAATGGTTCAATAACAAAGTAAAGTGAACATAATATTAAGCACATCTCTAATGCCGCATACACACGGTCGGACTTTCTAGAAAGCTAGGTCCGACGTACTTGCCGCCAGACTTCCGGCGGACTACCGCCGGACTTTCTGAACGGCCGGACTTGCCTACACACGGCCGGACTTTCCGGAATCCGGTCTTTCAGAATGAACGGACTTTCCCACACACGGACAAGTCCGTTCATTTTGAACGTGACTTGGGTACGACGGGACTAGAAAAGGAATTCAATCTCGCAGCTTTTTTTGGCGAGATTGAAACCTTGCGAGCCCCGTCGCAGGCCCTTAGGTCTGGTATGGAACTTTAAGGAGAACCCCCTACGCCGAAAAACCGGCGTGGGGGTCCCCCCAAAATCCATACCAGACCCTGATCCGAGCACGCAGCCCGGCCGGTCAGGAAAGGGGGTGGGGATGAACGAGCGCCGCCCCCCCCCTCCTGAACCGTACCAGGCCGCATGCCCTCAACATGGGGGGGGTGCTTTGGGGGAGGGGGCGCCTTGCGGTGCCCCCCCACCACAAAGCACCTTGTCCCCATGTTGATGAGGACAAGGGCCTCTTCCCGACAACCCTGGCCGTTGGTTGTCGGGGTCTGCGGGCGGGGGGCTTATCGGAATCCGGGAGCCCCCTATAATAAGAGGGCCCCCAGATCCCGGCCCCCCCACCCTATGTGAATGAGTATGGGGTACATGGTACCCCTACCCATTCACCTAGGTAAAAAGTGTCAATGATAAAACACAACACAGGTTTTTAAAATAATTTATTAAACAGCTCGGGGGGGGGGGGGGGGGTCTTCTTCCGTCTTCGGGGGTCCCTCTGGTTCATCTTCTCCCGGCGTCTGGTTGGTTCTTCTCCGCTCTCCGGCCTCTTCTCCCGGTGTCCCAGGTCTTCGGCCGGCCCCTCCGCTGTCTTCAGGTAGCTCTATTGCCAGCGGAGGTCCGGGCTTCTTGGCTTCTTGGCTTCTTGTGTTCTCTTCTCTTCTCTTCCCCCAGATGTTGACACGACGCTCTCTCCGGCTGGACTGGTCTCTGAGGGCTGCGTTGTGACTTATATAGGCGGAGACCCCGTCCCCATATGATGTCACAGTCCCTGGGCATGCTGGGACTGTGACGTTTTAGGGGGCGTGGTCGACCACGCCCCCTAAAACGTCACAGTCCCAGCATGCCCAGGGACTGTGACATCATATGGGGGCGGGGTCTCCGCCTATATAAGTCACAACGCAGCCCTCAGAGACCAGTCCAGCCGGAGAGAGCGTCGTGTCAACATCTGGGGGAAGAGAAGAGAACACAAGAAGCCAAGAAGTCCGGACCTCCGCTGGCAATAGAGCTACCTGAAGACAGCGGAGGGGCCGGCCGAAGACCTGGGACACCGGGAGAAGAGGCCGGAGAGCGGAGAAGAACCAACCGGACGCCGGGAGAAGATGAACCAGAGGGACCCCCGAAGACGGAAGAAGACCCCCCCCCGGAGCTGTTTAATAAATTATTTTAAAAACCTGTGTTGTGTTTTATTATTGACACTTTTTACCTAGGTGAATGGGTAGGGGTACCATGTACCCCATACTCATTCACATAGGGTGGGGGGGCCGGGATCTGGGGGCCCTCTTATTATAGGGGGCTCCCGGATTCCGATAAGCCCCCCGCCCGCAGACCCCGACAACCAACGGTCAGGGTTGTCGGGAAGAGACCCTTGTCCTCATCAACATGGGGACAAGGTGCTTTGTGGTGGGGGGGCACCGCAAGGCGCCCCCTCCCCCAAAGCACCCCCCCATGTTGAGGGCATGCGGCCTGGTACGGTTCAGGAGGGGGGGCGGCGCTCGTTCGTCCCCACCCCCTTTCCTGACCGGCCGGGCTGCGTGCTCGGATCGGGGTCTGGTATGGATTTTGGGGGGACCCCCACGCCGGTTTTTCGGTGTAGGGGGTTCTCCTTAAAGTTCCATACCAGACCTAAGGGCCTGGGATGCCCCCCGCGCTCGCCGCAATGGGAAAATTAGTTTTTCCTATTGCAGCGAGCGCGAGATGCAGTAACCTGCTCCTCCGTCGTATCTGGTCCTTCGGACTAGCATACAGACGAACGGGCTTTCCGTCAGGAACTGAGTCCGGCGGAGGTACGACGTAAAGATTTGAAGCAGGCTTCAAATCTAAAGTACGTCGGATTTCCGCCCGAAACGGTCCGTCGGAAGTCCGATGGAGACCACACACGGTCGGATTGTCCGCCGGACTTGGTCCGGCGGCGTCCGTCGGACTTTTGCAGGTGAAAAGTCCGACCGTGTGTACGCGGCATAAGAGATGAGCAGACAGACTAACAATAGAGAACTCAGTTAACAATGGAAATTCACACCTAGGAGGCGCACAATTAGCAAAAGACGCAACACCTTTAAAAGATTATAGCAGGTAGCAGGAGACCCCAGTATCAGGTTGTTTTGAGCTGATTATATTAACATCTGCTCTGAGTCTCACAGTCTAAAGCAGTCGTTGCTGGTTTGGGCACAAAGAACCCAAATCCTGTATCCCTGGCCTAGATTCCCAGAGGCTGTGTGTTTTGGGGAGACGATCCCGAAGCCCACTCCAAGGGTCTCCCAGGCACACACCTCCCAAGAGTAGAGCCCCTCAAAAGCCAGGGCAAGAGGCCACCCTGAAGTCCGCGCCAAATGTCCCTGTCCTGGTTGGGTCTGTCACACTGACCATATGGTCAAGATCTTTTCAGAGCCTGGACCGGCTCTATGACTTCAGCTGAAAACGGGTCACAGGAGTGCAGAATAAATTGCACTCCTGTGATCTATAGGAGAAGTATGGGCAAAATATATATATACTTCTCCTTTCTATAGATGATTATTTAAATTTAATTTGATTCACTTTTCACCAAATACAATTGCTTAATACGTATTCGGGCTAATTTATATCTCTTTGATTTCCTGCAAAGCCTACAGCACTGTGATCCAGTGAATGTTTGTGAATCATTCTTTTCAAAAGAGCTCTAGAATACTTGTATGTATTGATGTCTCTTGCAGTGCAAATTCGTTTAGTTTTCTTGTTCCCGGACTTGTTCCATTCTCTGACTGGTGCTCAGCTATAATCACCAAGGTTTATGAAAGGTCTGTTCACACATTTGTACTGTTTCATACAGTCATTGTTATGCCAATCAGCTCAGTCAATATTTAAAATAACTTTTGTCGAGCCGTATGGTGATGATAAGGCCACCCAAGACTGAACAAAATTGCAAATCTTTTGGTATATAAAATGGTTTACATTTGCAGTATACTATATATCAGTGTGTTTACCTATTTGCCTGGAATTCTGACTTAAACATAATCAACTTTTATGCATTCTGGCAGCTTTAGTTTCCTTGCTCAATGCAGGAAGCTTAAAGGATAAGGTCACCTTAGGTAACATGTTCCACCCGTTTTTAGGACATGTTCCCACTCCTGCAGCGTCTCCCTGATCCGCTGCCTCTAATGACAGCGAGTCGGGGATCTTCTCAATCTCCCTGCAATTTCAAAAAGAACGCAGCGGTGTGGGGCTCTGCCCACCTGGCCATGTTATTCATCCACAGTGTCCTGTAAATGGGAGACTACAAGTATCGATGGCCTTTGTGGCTGTAAGCTTGTAGTTCTCAGTGAACTACCATTGCGATGTTGAGCACTCTGGTAGTTCACGGTCTCTTCCTGTGGGTGTGTAACTGCCTGCCTGTACGAGGTACGAGCAGACAGATACACTGAGAAGTCTGCAGAAGTCCTGCATGGAACCCGTGATCTGCTGACAATAATAAATGCAGATTTTTTTTTACCTGCAAAAAGATATGCTTTATTATTTATTTATTTTTTTAAAGGTGAACTTGTCATTTACAGCACAAGTGTCGGGCGTGCTGTTTACCTGGCACTCATGTATACTTAGCCTTACAAGTCTTTGAGGATCAGAGCTGAGTATCACTAGTCTTTGCTTTCTTTTCTTGCTATAGAAGCTTGTAGCTTCATTTGTTGTTTTTTAGTCTATTTTTATTTAATCATAGCACATGTTTTTTCATTGTGGACATGGAGTAGTTATTGAGTGGAATGTCTAAATAGTGCTCAGGATTAGGCTTCATGTGATTCTGGCTAGTGGCCTGCAATGTCAAAACTTAATGAAGTGTCTGGTCCTAATGTTAAAATCTAATATTTGAATAAATGTGTTTTTTTTTTTTTGTTTTTTTTTGTGTAGCTCGTCGGAGTCTGCAGCAGCCCTTTCACACAGCAGCACAGGGACCAGCCTGAAAAGACCGGACACAACAGAGTCCATCAATTCCTCAATGTCCAATGGGACCAACGATGCAGGTGCTGAACTGTTACTGAAACCCAGGTCCTTTTATGAGAACAAAGGTAGCACTCTACTCATTCTATTTGCACACCAGCTCACCTCGTGTTTTTTTTTTTTTTTTGGTGCTATGCAACCTTATGGTTATGCCTTTACACCAATTTCTCTAAAGCTGTGACTATTCCTATATAATACATTTAACGAATAGTAAAACGCACATTATTGATTACTTGTTATGGCACACAATTTAGGTTAATTGTGCTGTGTAGGAGCAAGTCCAAACTATCCACTTACTACTACCTGCATACTGCATTTAACCATCCTAAAAAAAAAAAAAAAAAAAAAAAGTCCCACAGGCCTTAGTTCCAGAGCAGAAGAGAAATAATGATATTTCTGAGCATTTCCTATACTAGTTTTGTAGCAGGGGAGATGGTGCCCTGCCTAACGCTGCAGCAGTATATTACTGCAAGGTCTTGTACAAGCTTAATTTTAGCCCATGCTACCTGGTGATTGGAGTAGTAGGTGGTTTGAACTACTGTATCACACAGAGGACAGTCCTTAACCTTGGGGTGTGCACCTTCATTAGTGAACCAGTGCTGGAGAACAAGTAATTAAAAGTGTAGACATTTTAAAACAATATGTGCCTCAGTTTGATTTTTCTCTCTGTCTCTGATTTTTTTTTTTTTTTTTTAACACAACCTTCAGGTCCAGTTTTGGGGTGTTTACCAGTTTAACGCAGATCATAATGGGCTTGCTGGCTGTCACATGCTGCAGAATTTAGAATGCTTTAAGTCGGCCATAGATGGTTCGAATCTCGACCAGTTCAGCAGGGACCGGCTGTGATTCGAACCATGTATGGGCAGGCTGATTGTACCCAAGTGGATCGATCAACTTGGGTACAATCGGCATGTCAGATTTTTCATGTGATCATTGCCAGTGGCAATCACTGTGTGTTCCAGGCATGTACCAGTATCTTGTTATCAGTGATTCAGCTAATTCTGTTTGAAAACCCGTAAAATTTTATCCAGATTTACTACTTGAATGGAATTCCAGACGTATTAAACAGGTTTCCTTTGTGCCTATAACACTTTCATTACAATATGTAAATTTTTTTTCTAAATAAAAACCACAGTTAGAAGTTCATTTGTTCAAGAAAAAAATGCCATCCTGCTGCTTTGGATTTTTCCTTACTGCAGTCAAAAATAACCGCAAGAAAATGTTTTGTTTTTGAACATTCATTCAGGTTTCTTCTAATTAGTGTATGCACTGGTGTATGACGTCTGTTCTATAAATGTTGTCCACTATTTGAATGTTCTTGAAAGTCTTCTAGCAGCTTGTTTTGCCTACTGGCTACTTTACCCCTTTCCTACCCAGGCCATTTTTTAGTTTCAGCGCTGTCGCACTTTGAATGACAATTGCGCGATCATGCAACACTGTACCCATATGAAATCTTTATAATTTTTTTCACACAAATAGAGCTCTTTTTTTGGTGGTATTTAATCACCGCTGGGGTTTCTATTTTTTTCTATATGTAAAAAAACTAAATATTGTGGGGGGGGTAAAACATTTTTTATAGTTATAAAATTTTGCAGACAGGTAATTTTTTCTTCTTCACTGATGTGTGCTGATGGGCGGCACTAAGAGGTGACACCGATAAAGGATGCACTGGTGGGCACTCGTAGGTGGCAATGATAAGCAGCACTGAGAGGTGACACTGATAAACTGGTAGGCACTGATTGACAGCACTGGTGGGCACTGTTGGGACTGAACTGATAATCAGGACACATAATCAGTGCCCTGATTATCAGTATAGGTGTCCCTTTAATAGAAGCCAGTTATCGGCTCTCCTCTCCTCACGCTGACAGCCGGCTTCTGTTTACATCGTGATCAGCTGTCATTGAACACACTGTGATTGGCCATTTACCCCAATCTGATCAGAGTGCACCGCGATCACGGGAGGAAGTCATATGATGGCCTCCCGACAAAGTAATCCTGCTCTGTGGCAGTCATTCGGCTATAGCGCAGGTGGGAAGTAGTTAACCACCTGAGTGCTGGAAAGGTTTTACCCTCTTCATGAACAGGCCATTTTTTGCTATTCAGCACTGTGCTCCTTTAACTGGCAATTTAATTGTTTTCACACAAATGGAGCTTTCTTTTTGGTATTTTATCACCACTTTTTTTATTTTTTGAAAAAGACCAAACATTTTGAAAAAAATATATTTTCTTTCTCGAACATCACGGGACACAGAGCCACAGTAATTACTGATGGGTTATATAGGTATCACTGGTGATTGGACACTGGCACACCCTATCAGGAAGTTCAACCCCCTATATAATCCCTCCCCCTTGCAGGGATACCTCAGTTTTTACGCCAGTGTCTTAGGTGATGGACGTGTAAAGATGTCCTGTGCTGAGCTCCAAAGGGAATATCCTAAGATCCTATACTGGGGCAAGCCAGGCGAACCGGATCCATTCAAAGTGTCTTATCATGGCCGAATTGAATTGTACCCGGGCCTCGCGTCCGAAGAAACGAGGTTTTACCCGTAATGCTTCTCTTTTTAGAGAGCTGGACCCCGCAGATCAGAAAATGGCTTTAAACTTCCTAATTTCTGGCGAGGTGCTTTACGGTCCCAGAACTGTTGGATCCCCCTACTGATGGGGGCCCCAGTCTCTGACGGTTTTTTCAAACGGAGCCCACCGTGAGAGGTGAAGATTGGGTCTGTGTAAACAGCACCCTGCGGCTGGATAAGGTAAGAGGAGATTCCACAGAATTTTTGAGTTCTAGTGGCTTTTCTCCTTTAAGGTAAATGCATGCTATGCCTATTGTGACCACCGGGGGCTGCCAAGAGCACAAACCTACACATGCTGACTGACTGTCTCAGGTGTTCAGTGCTGATTATGTCCCAGCATCTCAAAGCAGGCTGCAAGCAGGTAAGGTGGAAAGGGGGATTTCTCATGTTTGAATGTTCCCCCCAGGCTAGAGAGGGGCCACAGGGGTCTAGAAAGTGGTTATACCACCCGGGCTCTGCGGCCTAATGGCCACCATCTCTGAAGATAGCCGTTCAGGCAGATCTTGTTACCAGTCTCCCTCCTTCCCCCCCCCACCCAAACCCCCCCCCCCATCCCCAGCCTTTTCTCCAGAAGCATGACAGGAGAGTCGGCAGTGCGGGAAGCGCTCGTTTTTTTCAAAACTCGAGGGGGGGGGGGCGGTAGAGGAGGGGGCGGGATGTCAGAACAGAGTGTTTAGACTCCCACTCAGGCCAGCTGCAGGCTATTAAAGGCACTCTGTACAGGTGCACTCAGCCTTCTGAGAGACACAGAGCTGACGGTCGCATGTAAGGTGGGACACAGGCATTCTCCTAGGCAGCATTTACTGAAGTAACACCAGACTGAGCATTGGGTAGCAAGGCTTTTAGCCAGACTACATCGCTCAGCGGGCAGTATTCATTTGTATACCTCACACCTTGTTGCTTTGCACTATGGGTAGAAGAGGTTCAAGCACCCCAGGAACCAGAGACACTAGGGGATCTCGTTCAGGTTCTGAGGGCCCCCTGTCGGCAGCATCCTCCCCCCCTAAAGATGGGCCAGGGACGGCTAGCCAGGGAGAGCCATCGGGGTCAGGGGCTACACCTGCTTCTGGCACTTCAGCCCCTGTATATATTACACAAGAGGTTTTTTCCTCAACCATTAATGGTCTAGAGGAAAGATTAATGGCCGTGATTACGTCTTCACTCAGTGGAAGAAAACGCACTAGGCTTTCCTCTGTTCCCCAAGACCCTCAGACAGAGGAGCTCTGGGATAAAGGAGATGAATCCCTTTCAGAGGATCGGGATGGGATGGATGATTCCTCTTCGGAGGATTCAGGTGGAGAGGGACCCTCTGCGACTTCCCAAGAGGAGAAAGTCTTAGTGCAGATCCTCACTGGATTGGTCCGCTCCACATTTAAGTTGCCCATACCTGAAACTGCTAAAGAATCCTCTTCTGCTTTGGGGTCACTGAAACCTTTCCAAGCAGCACATGCTTTTCCTGTTCATACTTTACTTGAAAAGCTTATTTATTCTGAGTGGGATCACCCAGACAAACGTTTTTTTCCGCCGAGAAAGTTTTCAACACTTTATCCGATGGAAAAAAAGTTTATTAAAATGTGGGGAATACCGGCTATTGATGCCGCCATTTCCTCCGTAAATAATAGCCTGACTTGTCCTGTAGACAATGCTCAGATGCTCAGGGATCCTGTAGATAAAAGGATGGAATCCCTATTGAAGGATGTTTTCTCCTTAGCAGGATCAGTGGCCCAACCTGCAGTAGCAGCGATTGGAGTCTGTCAATACTTAAGAGACCATGTTAAGCAGGTCATCAAAGTATTACCTGAACAGCAGGCCCAGGGGTTTGCTAACCTTCCAGCGGCCTTATGCTTTGTGGTTGACGCCATTAGAGATTCTATCGTGCAAACCTCCCGTCTTTCACTGGGGTTGGTGCATATACGTAGAATCCTATGGTTGAAAAATTGGTCAGCCGAAGCACCATGTAAGAAGCTACTGGCTGGGTTTCCATTTCGTGGTGCAAGGTTGTTTGGAGAGGACTTGGATAACTATATCAAGAGAATCTCTTGTGGGAAAAGCACTCTCTTACCTGTCAAGAAGAAGAGTAAGCGTCCCTCTTTCAAACGGACTCTTTCCCCAGCGCCGGGGGCTTCAGCCTCCAGGCAGTCTCGACGGCCGCCTCCATCGGGGTCCAGAGACAAGAGTCAACCCCAGGGACAAAAGAAGTCCTGGGGAAAGAAGCCTACTAGGCAAAACACTAAGACCTCTGCATGAGGGGGCGCCCCCGCTCACTTGAGTGGGGGTAAGACTGCGACAGTTCTCAGAGCTCTGGCACGAGGACTTCCAGGACAGATGGGTAGTCTCCACGGTAACCTTAGGGTACAAGCTGGAGTTTCAGGAATTCCCTTCTCCTCGGTTCCTTAGATCAAATGTTCCCAGAGACCCAGAGAAGAAGCAGTCGCTCCTTCTAGCGTTAGAGCGACTTTTGTCGCAGGAGGACATTATGATAGTTCCCGCAAAGGACCAGGGATTGGGCTTCTATTCCAACCTTTTTACGGTCCAAAAGCCAAATGGGGATGTCAGGCCCATTTTGGACTTAAGGGATCTGAACCGATTCCTAAGGATTCAATCCTTCCGCATGGAATCAATTCGAACAGTAGTTCCCACCCTGCAGGGAGGAGAATTTCTGGCATCAATAGACATCAGAGATGCATATCTGCATGTGCCCATTTTTCCTTCGAGGTAGGAGGGCGCCATTTCCAGTTTGTGGCTCTGCCTTTTGGGATAGCCACTGCACCTCGAGTGTTCACAAAGATCTTGGCTCCTCCTCTGGCCAGATTAAGGGCTCAGGGTATAGCTGTCATAGCATACCTAGACGACCTGCTCTTGATAGACCGGTCGGTAGCCTCTTTGAATGGAAACTTGAGGACCACGGTCAGGTATCTAGAACACCTGGGTTGGATCCTCAATTTAGAAAAGTCTTTCCTAAAACCAGTAAGAAGACTGGAGTATTTAGGTCTGATTATAGATACAAGCCAGGAGAAAATATTTCTACCCCAGGCAAAGATCACTGCTTTGAGAGAGCTGATTCTGACAGTAAGGACCAAGAAGGGTCCCTCAATCCGCCTTTGTATGAGGCTACTAGGGAAGATGGTGTCTTCATTCGAAGCAGTTCCCTATGCTCAGTTTCACTCAAGAATGCTGCAACACAGTATTCTGTCGACCTGGAACAAGAAGGTTCAGGCATTAGACTTTCCGATGCACCTGTCGCATGCGGTGCGTCAGAGCCTCAATTGGTGGCTCATACCCGAAAACCTGCAGAAGGGGAAATCCTTTCTACCGGTTACCTGGACGGTGGTAACAACAGATGCCAGTCTGTCAGGTTGGGGAGCAGTTCTGGAACAGGCTGCGGTCCAAGGGGTATGGTCCAAGACAGAGAGGACCTTACCCATCAACATTCTGGAGATCCGGGCGATACATCTAGCTCTAAAAGCCTGGACTATCAGGCTACAGGGTTGTCCGGTCAGGATCCAGTCCGACAATGCCACAGCAGTGGCTTATGTCAATCATCAGGGAGGCACCCGGAGCCGAGCTGCTCAAAAAGAGGTGAACCAGATCTTAGTCTGGGCAGAGATGCATGTGCCATGCATATCGGCAGTTTTCATCCCGGGAATAGAGAATTGGCAGGCGGACTATCTAAGTCGCCAGCAGTTACTTCCAGGGGAATGGTCTCTGCATCCCGACGTCTTTTGGGCCATATGCCAAAGATGGGGGGTTCCAGATGTAGATCTCTTTGCATCCCGATTCAACAAAAAGATAGACAGATTTGTGGCAAGGACAAAAGATCCTCTTGCATGCGGGACGGATGCGTTGGTGATTCCGTGGCATCGGTTCTCACTGATTTACGCATTCCCGCCTATTCTGCTACTACCACGACTCCTTCGCAGTATCAGGCAGGAAAGGAAGTCGGTACTTCTGGTGGCCCCCGCTTGGCCCAGAAGGTATGCAGAAATAGTAAGGATGACGGTGGGTTCCCCGTGGACCCTACCGGTACGCCCAGACCTGTTATCTCAGGGTCCAGTGTTCCATCCTGCCTTACAAACGCTAAATTTGACGGTTTGGCTATTGAGACCCACGTTCTGAAGAGTCGTGGGCTCTCAGGTCCTGTCATATCTACCTTGATTAATGCAAGGAAGCCAGCTTCCAGGATGATTTATCATAGAGTCTGGAAGGCTTATATAACCTGGTGTGAATCCAGAGGTTGGCATCCCAGGAAATATGTCATAGGTAGAATCCTTGATTTTCTACAGATGGGATTAGAGATGAAGCTGGCCTTGAGTACCATCAAGGGCCAGGTTTCTGCTTTATCAGTATTATTTCAGCGGCCACTTGCTTCGCATTCTTTGGTCCGAAACTTTATGCAGGGGGTGATGCGTCTTAATCCTCCGGTTAAAGCGCCCCTAAACCCCTGGGACTTGAATTTGGTCCTGGCTGTGTTACAGAAACAGCCTTTTGAACCAATAAGTCAGATTCCTTTGGTCTTGTTGACAAGGAAATTAATTTTTCTGGTGGCCATCTCTTCTGCTAGAAGAGTATCAGAATTAGCAGCTCTTTCCTGTAAGGAGCCTTATTTGATTATACACAAGGATAGAGTGGTACTACACCCTCATCCTAGTTTTTTACCGAAGGTGGTTTCTGATTTTCATTTAAACCAAGACATTGTTCTACCTTCCTTTTTTCCAGATCCCTGTTCTCCGGAAGAGAGATCTCTACATTCGTTGGATGTAGTAAGAGCAGTTAAGGCCTATCTAGGGGCAACTACTCAGATCCGCAAGACGGATGTTTTGTTTGTGCTGCCAGAGGGTCCCAATAGAGGACAGGCAGCGTCAAAAGCTACCATTTCTAAATGGATTCGACAGTTGATCATTCAAGCTTATGGTTTGAAACAGAAGATTCCTCCGTTTCAGATCAGGGCACATTCCACAAGGGCTATTGATGCTTCTTGGGCAGTGCTTCACCGGGCCTCTATGGCTCAAATCTGCAAGGCCGCAACCTGGTCTTCAGTTCATACATTCACCAGATTCTATCAGGTGGATGTGAGAAGGCATGAGGATATCGCCTTTGGGCGTAGTGTGCTGCAGGCAGCGGTACAGGGTCCTCAGGTCTGATTGCACCCTACTTGGTCGTGGTTCCCCCCCCCTCAGGTAGCATTGCTCTGGGACATCCCATCAGTAATTACTGTGGCTCTGTGTCCTATGATGTTCGAGAAAGAAAATAGGATTTTTAAAACAGCTTACCTGTAAAATCCTTTTCTTTCGAAGGACATCACGGGACACAGAGGTCCCGCCCCTCTTCTAATACACTATATTGCTTGGCTACAAAACTGAGGTATCCCTGCAAGGGGGAGGGATTATATAGGGGGTTGAACTTCCTGATAGGGTGTGCCAGTGTCCAATCACCAGTGATACCTATATAACCCATCAGTAATTACTGTGGCTCTGTGTCCCGTGATGTCCTTCGAAAGAAAAGGATTTTACAGGTAAGCTGTTTTAAAAATCCTATTTTTTGGTTTAAAACCTATCCAATAAAATCAAATTACTTTATAAATTTAGGCCAAAATGTATTCTGCTACATGTCTTTGGTAAAAAAAAATCCCAAAGTGGCAGCCAGCACTTCATTTAGGATCTGTGTTCAATATTCCCCAACTGCATCTAAAGGCATCAACAAATCTGCTTGAAGCTGGCTGAGAGCTTAGCAAATTCTGTGTGAAATGTTGCTGTACAAACTACAGTAATACAAGCCTGTGTACAAAGACTCTATGATCTTTTTCTTGCTGACTTATAATGATTATATCATACAAGTATGCAGATAGGACTTGCAATATTTCTTCAACTTTCCTATTAATGTGATTTTGTACACATTAAAGCTTTGTGGGTCAACATAACAGCCAGGTATCTGGCATTTTCAGGGTTGGTAATTGTGGCTCCTGTATTTTGTCTCAAGTTTGGTTTTCTTTAAGCTGGCCACACACCCTTGGTTTGTGTAAGTAATGGCTGACCAGACAGGTAAGCTCTCCTGATATTTTGCTGAAGCCAATCAAATCTATGGCAAGTAGAATTGGTGTGTGGCCATTTGCATTTCTGGCAGATATTTGGGTAAGGATCTTCTAGCTAGCACAGATATCAGAGGGCTCATACCTGCACAACACATATTACTTATTGTTCGTATAGGTTTCTTCACTATTGATCTTCAGTTATTATTTAATTTAATATCTTTTTAAGTTAATATATATAATTCAACAGCCATTCAGCTGTTTTTTTTTTGTTTTTGTTTTTTTGTTAATGATAACAAAATCTTTAATCCAACAGCCAAATAAAATCAATTAAGGCATTTCTTTTCAAAGTGTTCTTTTTATGTTGAACATTCCAGAAAATGGTAAAGACCGTTCAATAAAAGCAATTTGTTTATATAAATCAATACCAGTTTCCTATAGGAGCTGTCTAAACATTTGTGCTGGAGCTTAATTTTTTTTATTTAAGATCTAAAATGCAAAGTTCAACGTTTTACTGTCTTTTCCCACAATCCTGTACTATCTATTTATTGTTAGAGTCTTGGCCAAATGTTTGTGTTCATGTGGAGGGCAAGGAAAGTGAAAATGCTGGAAAATGCCAAAGAGGAAGGCCGTGCTTTTTTTGAACTTGTGCAGTCATTAGTTCTCCTTAGGGGTGTATGGGTAGTTTAAAGTGGAGGTCCGCCCAAAAAAAAAAAAAAAAAAAAGAAAAACCAACAGCTACACATACTGCAGCTGCTGGCTTTTAATAATAGGACACTTGCCTGACCTGGAGTCCAGCGATGTCGGCACCGCAGCTGATGTTTCCATCAGCTGTCCGCTGCTGCCGCCGCCATTGCAGGTACGGGTACCCGGCAGTGTAGCCTTTCGACTTCACGCCGGGAACCCTACTGCACATGTGTGAGGCCCACTCCTCTCTCCTACTGGTCCGGCGACAGGGAGAGGAGGAGGGAGCCCCAGCCATGACGTCAATGGCCACGGCTGAGGCTCCTGGAAGTGGGAAAGGATATACACTCCTCACTCTCTCTTGATTCCTTCCTCTCCAGTACAACTTCTAGGAGTGCCTCAGCCAGTAATGATGCTGCAATTAGATAGAGCGATGTTCCTATTCAGAAGCTTTCCACTGTGCTCAACAAAACCGTTATACAGAACCCCCTTATACATTTTTTTTTTTTTTTTTTTGTGCTTAAAATTCTGATTGATCAGTAGTATAATATAAGCAGTTTGGGCTATTACATCATCCTATTTTAATAGCAGAAAGCTATACAGGGTCAGGAACTCTGATTTGTGTTTGGGCACCAAAGATAATTATGAGGGATGACCAGAAATAAAGTGATTTTATATCAGTTAATGTTTTTCCAGACACTGAAGGACTTGACACGTTTCTTCAATAGTAAATTTCTGTGTTAAATTGCTCCTTTTTGGTGATTTTTTTTTTTTTTTTTATTCGTCTCCTCCCATCAGATCAGTATGACCCTCATGATGACCGGGATGATGATGGAGAAGGGGAGTCAGTGGAGGAACACAAGAGTGTTATCATGCATCTGTTGTCCCAGGTCCGCCTGGGCATGGACTTGACTAAGGTGAGAGGAGGAGATGCAAAGTGTGGTCTGTAGAAAACAATCTGTGGACTGGATTTATAGTTAGAAAATTTTTTTTTTGTGTAAATCACAAATGTTAATATCCACGTGACTTCTGTGTCTTGTTTAGTTCTGCTGTAGGTACTGGGTAATTGGACAGATTTCCTGAACTATTATCGAATTGCGAGTTTAAGAGCACCCTTCGGTCAAACATGCAAATTAATAGTGAAGTGGGAATATAGATTGCTGTTTTTTTTTAGTTTAAGTCCCAGTTAGATGTATTATCTGTTTTAAATATATCTTAATTGTACAGCACAGGACCCAGGAATTGATTCTTAGACCATGGGTTCAGGTGATTGGACACTGACCAAAGCTTTTTGGTCAGTGTCCGACCCTGACCCCCTGTGTACCCATACAACCCCACCCACTCGAGACTCCAGTTGTTTACTAGTGTCCTTCCATGAAGATATGGTTGCCAATTGATTTTTTCCCTCAGTAGTATTTTCAGGATTGGTTGCCCTCAGTTTAAATCTTCAGAACAGTACCCAAACTCTGTAACAGCAGGATCAGCCTGTAATATTTGCTTTTGGCACAGGATCCTGTCTTCGGCACTCACCTTGCTATGTGGTGCAACAAGTGAGTAAGCTGCAACATGATATACAGGTCCAGGTCCGTGATCAATTTCTGTTGTACCCAGACCCTGAAGATCCCTTCAGGGGTACACCCAGTGTGATGGGTGAAGCCTGGTCCCTGAACGGGAACAGCAATGTGGACAGGGTAAGACAGCGTTTCCCTGTAAGCTTTACATACCGGTTCCTGGCTACACAAATCTTGATGGCTTATTTCCTAGATAGGTAGTAGTTACTATACACCAGCTTTTCTCAACCTTTCTAACATGGAGGACCCCCTTGAAATAACTTTCTGGTCTCGGGGAACCCCTGCTAATTGCTGTATCTAAAGCACTGTACGTTAGTGTGATGGTCACTGGGGAGAAGTCCAGATGGCTAAAAAGATGATTGGTGGTGTCATTTGGAACTTGAATCTGAAAGGCAGAAACTGCTCATTGCTGAAGGCACCTCTAAGCAGCTTTGGAGGAAACTTAGGGTTCAGCAGAACCTTGGTTGAAAGAGCCTGCTATACATTCTATCCTTTTATCCTACAAGACACACCGCAGTGTTAAGCACACAAGCGGATTGCACGGCACAGGTTGAAACTGTTGGCTCTATATAAATCCTGTATTATTTTAATAATAATAATGGGGTAATCTACACTTCTGTGTTTTTACCTTGATTATTATTGTCTCATTTACGCTGCCTCATAGGTAACATTACTATAACGTTTACTTATTTAGTCTAATGCCGCGTACACACGACCGGACTTTTCGGCATCAAAGGTCCGACGGAACTAATCCGTCGGACAATTCGATTGTGTGTGGGCTTCATCTGACCTTTTCTGTCTAAAAATCTGATGGACCTTAGAAATGGAACAAGTTTTAAATCTTTCCGACGGACTCGATTTCTATCAAAAATCTGTTTGTATGCTAGTCTGACAGACCAAAAACGAAGCAAGGGCATCTATTGGCTACTGGCTATGAACTTCCTTATTCTAGTCCGGTCGTACGTCATTATGTTCGAAACGATCGGACTTTGGTGTGATCATGTGTAGGCAAGTCCGTTTCGTTGGAACTCCGTCAAAGTCCTTTGGAGTTCAGTCCGATGAGAAGTCCGCTCGTGTGTACGCGGCATCAGTCTAAGAACAACTCCTGTGTCCTGTACTGAACACCAAGATATGGGATTTGGAGGTACTTCAAAGTTCCTATTTTTTCATTAGCTGCTCTGACACCAAAACATGGCTATTCTTCTGTAGTAATACATTACAGTTGCTAACTTTTGTCACATGATGGCCTGTTATGTTCAGGTTCAAACAATATGTACAGGTGTGGGACACCTGTCCTGGAAATCACTGTTAAAGAGGAAATAAACCCTGGTGGGTTTTACTTCCTCTTTACTTCCCTGCAAAGGTAAAGCATAAGGTAATGCATCACATAGTAGCTCATTGTGTGTCACTTACCTGAAACCGAAGCCTGCGATGTCACCGTTGTCCCCACTAGCAGGGAGCGTCTATCTTTGCCCCTCTTCCTTCCGGGGCCGCGAACCCTGGCTCTGTGACTGGCCAGAGTCGCAAGATGTCACTCCTGCCAGTCACGGCATGACCCCTATTAGAAACGGTATGGTGTGCCCTTCCTAAAGTGTGCATGCCCCATAGTCATCGGCGCTCGGATCTTTTGTAAATATCTCCTAAACCATGGAGGTTTAGGAGATATTTCAAGCACCTACAGGTAAGCCTTAATATAGGCTTACCTGTAGGTAAAAATGGTTGTACAGGTTGTACAACCACTTTAAAGGTAGGATTTATCCGCTCTTGAAAATGTTTCCTAACGGGAACACAGACTGCAAAAAAAGTTCAAGAAGTGTTCTATCTCTTACCCATTTTATCTAGAACCTAGAAAAAGTTGTGCCCGGAGTTCATGTTAAATGTTTTACTTTTAGAATATACAGTATATCACAAAAGTGAGTACACCCCTCACATTTTTGTAAATCTTTTATATTATCTTTTCATGTAACGACACTGAAGAAATGACACTTTGTTAGAATATAAAGTAGTGAGAGTACAGCTTGTATAACAGTGTAAATTTGCTGTCCCCTCAAAATAACTCAACAAACAGCCATTATTGTCTAAACCGCTGGCAACAAAAGTGAGTACACCCCTAAGTGTGTGGAAAGAATTGTTGCTCTACATAAAGATGGCTTAGGCTATAAGTAGATTGCCAAGACCCTGAAACTGAGCTGCAGTACGGTGGCCAAGACCATACAGCGGTTTAATAGGACAGATTCCACTCAGAACAGGCCTCGCCATGGTCGACCAAAGAAATTGAGTGAACCTGCTCAGCGCCATATCCAAAGGTTGTCTTTGGGAAATAGACAAATGAGTGTTTCCAGCATTGCTGCAGAGGTTGAAGACGTGGAGGGTCAGCCTGTCAGTGCTCAGACCAATACACTGCATCAAATTGGTCTGCATGGTTGTCGTTCCAAAAGGAAGCCTCTTCTAAAGATGATGCACAAGAAAGCCTGGAAACAGTTTGCTGAAGACAAGCAGACTAAGGACATGGATTACTGGAACCATGTCCTGTGGTCTGATGAGACCAAGATAAACTTTTTTGGTTCAGATGGTGTCAAGCGTGTGTGGTGGCAACCATGTGAGGAGTACAAAGAAAAGTGTGTCTTACCTACAGTCAAGCATGGTGGTGGGAGTGTCATGGTCTGGGGATGCATCAGTGCATCAGCTGCCGGCACAGGGGGGGCTACAGTTCATTGCGGGAACCATGAATGCCAACATGTACTGTGACATACTGAAGCAGAGCATGATCCCCTCCCCTTGGAGACTGGGCCGCAGGGCAGTATTCCAACATAACGACCCCAAACACACCTCCAAGATGACCACTGCCTTGCTAAAGAAGCTGAGGGTAAAGGTGATGGACTGGCCAAGCATGTCTCCAGACCTAAACCCTATTAAGCATCTGTGTGGCATCCTCAAATGGAAGGTGGAGGAGCGCAAGATTTCTAACATCCACCAGCTCCGTGATGTCGTCATGGAGGAGTGGAAGAGGACTCCAGTGGCAACCTGTGAAGCTCTGGTGAACTCCATGCCCAGGAGAGTTAAGGCAGTGCTGGAAAATAATGGCGGCCACACACAATATTGACACATTGGGCCCAATTTGGACATTTTCACTTAGGGGTGTACTCACTTTTGTTGCCAGCGGGTTAGACATTAAAGTGGTTGTAAACCCTTTACGACCACTTTATACTACAGGCAAGCCTATAAATATCCAGTGTAGCTACAGGCAAGCCTATCTCCTAAACCTGCACAGTTTAGGAGATAGCCCTGTATTTGCATGTGCTGACGTCATCGGCACATGCGCACTTAAGCAAACTGAAGCAATGGCACGTACGGGCCGTTGCTTCAGTTGTACTGTGCCTTACCGGCGGCTCACGCACGCTCGGGAGTGACATCATTGCAGCTCCTGCCAATCACAGCGCCAGAGCCATGATACCCGGAAGTAACCCCCCGGGCTGATGTTAGCTGCCGGAGCGGTGAACGAGGACCGATGCAGGGGCTTCGATCTCAGGTAAGTAGTCCATAATGAGCTAGTATGCTATGCTACTAGCTCATTATGCCTTTGTCTTGCAGTTTGTTTTTTTTTAGGTATTTTTTTAAAAGGGTTTACAACCACTTTAATGGCTGTGTGTTGAGTTATTTTGAGGGGACAGCCACTTTACACTGTTATACAACCTGCACACTCACTACTTTACATTGTAGCAAAGTGTAATTTTTTTAATTTTGTTACATGAAAAAATATAATAAAATATTTACAGAAATGTGCGGGGTGTACTTTTGTGAGATACTTTAATTTTAGTATTTGTAGCTTATGTTTCATTGTTACAGTTTTAAATGTCATATTATGTATGTCCATTTCTGCAGGTTGTCCTTCCCACGTTTATTCTTGAAAGACGATCTCTGCTAGAGATGTATGCTGATTTTTTTGCACATCCAGAACTGTTTGTAAGGTACAATTTTTGAATTTTCTGCTGTTTTCCTTTTAATATTAGGACATTGATTTTTAATTCAGTGTGACATGATCTGTCTGTCCTTTCAGCATTGGTGACCACAAAGACCCCAAAGACAGGATGATCCAGGTGGTCCGGTGGTACCTGTCTGCATTCCACGCAGGCCGCAAAGGGTCTGTAGCTAAGAAGCCTTATAACCCCATACTGGGAGAAGTGTTCCAGTGTCATTGGGCTGCGCCAGAAAATGATGACTCTGTGAGTTCCAGAAGCACTTGTACTAAAGTGATTTGTAGGTTTAATGTTTGTGAGGGAGCACTGGTGCAAATATATGGAGATGTGTTCCTTTCTGACTTAACAGGAATATTTTTTTTGGTGGGACTGTATATTTTTCCACATATTTCTAAGCATGATGCTAAGTGGTTATCATTATTTTTATTTTTTTAATTAAATGAACAGTTTGGGCTTTCTGTTTTTTTTTTTCCATCCCACTGAGATCCAGACATATTTTCTCTTTTCCTTCCTGCCCACTTCTTTCCTCTCCTTTCCCTCATTTCTCCTTACTACATACCCCCCCTTTTCTCTCCATTCCCTCATCTCCTCATCCTACACACCCCCTGCTTCTTCTTTTCCATGTCTCTGCTTCCTGAATACCCCATCCTTCTCTTTTGTGTCTGCTTCCTGCGCACACCTTCTCCCTCTCGTTTCTCTACTCTCTCCATCCTTGATACCCTTCCCTTGTCCCTGATCTCTACATCCTTCACACCCCTTCCCTCTCCTTTCACTTGTCTCCTTCCTGCACACCCCTTTCCTTTCCCTCTTTTCTCCATCCTTTATACCCCTTCTCTCTCCTTTTCCTCATCTCTCCATTCTTTGCACCCCTTCCCTCTGTTTTTTCTCATCTCTCCATCCTTCACACCACTTCCTTTTCCTTTCCCTTGTCTGTCCTTTCTGTACACCCCTTCCCTTACTTTTCCCTCACCTCTCCATTCTCCACACCCTTTGCCTCTTCGTTCTCTCATCTCTCCATCCTACAAACCCCTTCCCTCTCCTATCCTATGTCTCTAAATTCCTGCACACCACTTTTCTCTTTGGTCCTTCATCTCTAAAGCCTTACCAATCCTTCCCTCTCCTTTCCCTCATCTCTACATCCTTCAGTGTCCTTCACTGTCCTTTTCTTTCCTACCTTTCCAGTTTTCCTGTAAGTATAGGACATATTTTGTAACCTTCCTTTCCTGACACTTTTGTCAGTGGGTCCACTCATAACTCGGCCTCCACTGTTTATTTTCAGTGCATTGGAAGGATGATGAGTGTCAGGGTGAGAGTAAGTGACAGAGGGTCTCATTGTTTTCCACTATCCAAGAAAAAGAAAAAAAATCTTTACTGCCTGTGATGCCCCGTTGGGAGGATTCCCATTTAATCTTTTTCCCTGTATCGCCCTGTTTTTAGAACAAGAGGTCAGGGTAAATCTTCCCAGTGAACCCTATTCATAACCAATATTGGAAAAGCTTATTTAGCTGGAGCTGGGGAGATTTGTGTTAGTGTTGTAGTTTTCCTGGTCATTGAACAGTGTCCTGGTTTGTCTCTGTTTGTGGTGTTTCTGCTGTTATTGTTAATAGGATTGTGAATTATTTTGTCTTGTAGGAGCCAGTTTCTGAAGGGCCAGTTCCATGGGCTTCCAAAAACAATGTCACATTTGTGTCCGAGCAGGTCTCGCACCATCCACCAAGTAGGTTGCTACTTCTTTTTCCTTACATTCAGGTTATCTGGAAGAAATTCTTCATTTATATTTGCATGTCCAGCATTGACTTGCTTTCTTTCTGCCACTGCTGTTTTCTTAAGGAGCAGAGTTGGAGACCTAGTTAAAGATCATAGACCTACCTGTGTTAATAGTCCTCTGTCACTGTGGTCACAAGTTCTATATAAGGGAAATGGGGTGATCAATTTTTTTTTTTTAACAAAATATATAAATACCATTTTATTCTGGACTGTTCCATAAACATGGTGTTGAAGCTTCTACAGATGAAGGGAAATTGAACAAAGGTGAAGTGTAATCCTCTTACATTTTGCCTTTACTGGTTCCTCCCTGTTAATGGAGTTAATAATTCCATTTTCATGATATACCTTATTTTAGACCCAGTGATGTAATCTCCATGCAATGCAGACAGATCGTGACTCATGGAAGGGACCAGCAGGGTGTTGTACATAGTTTCCTGAAACCTCACTGCCTTAGTACTCCTATCAAGAGTGCTCAGTCCTGATACAAGCAGTGGATTGGTTGGTTCTTATGAGGAGTTGCACAAATATCAAAATACCTTGATGGGACATGTCAGTCTGGAGAAGTGGGAGTTCTTGGGCAAACTTCGTTTGAATGCAGACCACCATAGATAATGCCTACATGTGTTGCTGAGCCTCCATTATTGCAAGAACTGAAATTCAATTAATGAAAGACATGGGCCAGGGACAGTAAGGCTTGGGGGAAAGTGCTTGATGATGCTGGACATCCTCCAGCCAAGATGGAAGGGGGGTTCTGTCTGACTTGCATCATCTTCTAATGTACAGGGTGAGAAGCACAGGAATGTGTTTAGGGCGAACATATTCATCATTTAAATATTTAAATTTACACTGCACCCCCTAAACCTCCCTAACACATCCATTGTGGCTTGGCCAGGTCCTACTAGTGTCCTTTTGAGACTCATGGACAGCAGGACGTTTAGGAGCTCCACAGATTGTAGTGGAGGAAAAGCAAATTGATCTGTAACAGTTCAGTTTTCAAATGACTCCCTTTACTGTATAGCCTTTTCATTTTCTGTCCAGTAGCCTGTAAACTTTATAACTTTCTTGTGCCAAAGTAGTGCATGCTTAGAGAACTCCAGCCAATAACAGTGACAACTCTTCAATGGAGGTCTATTGTGAAATGGTGGTAAGGTAATGGTAATATGTTTCCAGTAGGGGTGCGTATCTTCACTGTTCTTCACTGTTCTCACGATTCAATTACGATTATCTGGTCAACGATTTGATTAGATTCCACGATGCATCACGATTACTGACGCGCTCCCACTTCCGCTTGGGCCACCTAGGCGTCCCTTCCTCCCTGCAATCTTCTGGGACCCATCACAAGTCCCAGAAGATTGCCTGGCTATGCAGGACAGCGCAGTGAGACATGCGCACCCGGCTGTGAAGCTGCCAGCTGTCACAGCCAGATGCCCACAGTAGTATTGCCAGCGCCGTGGACAGGCGGGGGAGAGAATGGAGGGTTCGGGTGGCCACGTCGCTGGATTGTGGGACAGGTGAGTGTCTTTTTATTAAAAGTCAGAAGATACACTTTTTTGGAGCTGCTGACTTTTAATAAACAAAAAATGTACTGGAACTCAGCTTTGAATTAAAAATAACCTCACTCCCTTAAGGTGGAGTTCCACCCAAAAGTGGAACTTCCATTTTAAGCACTCTGTAGCCGTAAGCTGTCACGACCGAGTGCCACTGCCCACAGTAGATATGACGGCGCCGAAGAGAGGAGGGGGAGAGGATCGGGGCCGTCATATCTACCGCGGCCGCATCGATGGACTGTGGGACAGGTGAGTGACTGTTTAATAAAAGTCAGCATCTAAACTTTTTGTAGCTGCTGACTTTTAATAAACTAAAAAAACAGGTGGAACTTCGCTTTGGAAGGTGCACTACAGGGTACAGGAATTCACACACGGCTGCTTGGAGGTCAGGAGGGAGGGAGGGATTAGAATCCACAACTGACAAACAGCCCTTTGTAGTTCCCTGTACTGTCTCTGTGTTGACATTTCTCTGGGCTCCCCCGTTTGCACCTTCCAGCACACCAGGAGTTAACACAGTGGAATGTGCAAACGGGAAAAGCCGGGGGAAATGTGAGCACAGAGCAAGTGTAGGAGCCAGTGTAAGTAGAGTACAAACACATTTGTACTCTACATACTGCTGTTAAAATACCTGTGTGGTAATAAATGCAGAGTTCTATCCATTAAGTGCCAAGCTGTATGTGCTTTTTAAAATATATGCAGCTTCATACCTCATTTCTTAGTGTGCGTATAACTGTATATGCCGCCCATGTGACTGCCTGGTCCGGAACGCCTCTCTCGTGTATCGTCTCTCCTGACGTCAGTGGGAGTTCTCAACCCCGCCCACCGACTGTAGCTATCAGATCAGAAGAGAGGTGGGCGTGGCTGACGTCAGGAAAGGCGTGAGAGGAGAGAGGCGGGCCAGACCAGGCAGTCACATGAGCGGCCTATACAGTTATACACAGACTAAGAAATGAGGTATGAAGCTACATATATTTTAAAAAGCACATACATCGGTGGCCACTTAATGGATTATAACTGCATTTATTACAAAACATCGATTTTTCGGGTTGCATGCATCGATGCCGTATCCGGGACACCCGAATCGCGATGCAGCGATTAAATTCTGCACCCCTAGTTTCCAGTGTGAACAATTTACAGCAGTTTTTGTACAGTGCTTTGGCTTTTGGGTATTATAAGAATTATGTAAGCTCTGCTGTATAAATCCTTTTTCTTTTATAGTTTCAGCCTTCTATGCCGAATGTTACAATAAGAGGATACAGTTCAATGCTCACATCTGGACAAAGTCCAAGTTCTTGGGGATGTCTATAGGGGTCCACAATATTGGGCAAGGTAAGGTCATACAATACCCTACAGAAGCCGATCATTTCTCAGCTGTAACTGTCAGACTAATGACAGAATTCTGTGTACCTAAAAAAAAATAAAAATAAAAAAAATAAATAAAAAAAAAAGTTCTTTAGTGGAAAGACCCAGCAGTAGTAATCTGTGGGATGCCAGAAAAAAAAATATTTGTGATTGAGGCTTATTTTATGTAAAATGGTAAATAGCCAGCTTTAAAGGTATTTTTTTTTCTCTTTAGTTTAGTAGTGTCTTATATGGGTGATGGATACCAAAGCTGGGCAAACACATAACTATAGCCGTGGTCAAAGGTTTTGAGAATGACACAAATATTAACTTTTACCAAGTCTGCTGCTTCAGTGTTTTTAGATCTTTGTCAGGCTTTACTGTGTGATAAGTGTCAAAGGCTTTTATTGACAATTACATTAAGTTTAAGCAAACAGTCAATATTTGCAGTGTTGACCCTTTTTCATGACCTCTGCATTTCGCCCTGGTATGCTGTCAATCAACTTCCGGGCCACCTCCTGACTGATGGCAGCCCATTCTTGCATAATCTTGGAGTTTGTCCGAATTTGTGTTTTTTTTTTTTTTTTTGTTTTTTTTTTTTTATTCACCTGCCTCCTGAGGATTGACTACAAGTTCTCAATGGGATTAAGGTCTGGCTGGGGAGTTTCCTGGCCATGGACCCAAAATGTCTGTGTTTTTGTTCCCCAAGCCACTTAGTTATCACTTTTGCCTTATGGTAAGGTGCTCTATCATGCTGGAAAAGGAATTGTTTCTCACCAAACTGTTCTTGGATGATTGGGAGAAGTTGCTCTTTTGACACCAGTCCATCCCCCAAAAGTCTTCTGTGCATGCAGATGCCTTACACCTGCCTGCTGCCATTCGTAAGCAAGCTCTGCACTGGTGGTGCTCCGACCCCACAGCTGAATCAACTGTAGGAGACAGTCCTGGCGCTTGTTGGACTTTCTTGGGTGTCCTGAAGCCTTCTTCACAAATGCAGTGGAAATGTTTTTTTATGGGATTAAGTTCATTTTCATGGCAAAGAGGGACTTTGCAATTAAGTGCAATTCATCTTATCACTCTTTATAACGTTCTGGAGTATATGCAAATTGCCAGCATACAAACTGGGGCAGCAGACTTTGTGAAAGTTAATATTTGTGTCATTCGCAATCATTCAGGCACAATCTGACATCTACAGTGTCCCTCCGCTCTTTGCATAGCTTTCAATTGTGCCTGTGAAATGGTATCTCCCCTCAAAAAACCCTCCTACGATGTGCGCATGCGCTATGGTGACGTTACTCCAGCTGATCGGCTGGAGTGCTTTCCCTTCTGCGCATGTGTGGGCGCTTTTCAACGGAGGCCATAAATCGATAGAACACCGGCTTTAGCCAATAGCATTGATTGTATTCTAAGGCAGGAAAGTCTCCCTGCCATCAGAGCACAATAACATAATGGGAGTTATTCCCCCATCCACGAGGAGTGTGTAGATGGGGGAATCAGATCTATTTATTTTTTCATTCAACCTGCTGGCTGAACGAAAAAAAAAATTAATGTATGAGCTGCCTTAGTGTTGTAAACCAATTGTTTTTTTTTTTTTAAACTAAAACCAACAATTGTGCCCTTACAATACAAGGACCCTCAGAGAAGCTGGTGTGTTTGCAGCCAAAAAAGCAAAATCTGGATTTAGGAGCTTCGTGACACTCCTGTGTGCAAGACTTCAGTAAACGGTCCCAGCAAGCTCCCAACCCTGAATTTCTTAGCAGACACACCAGTCTATCATAAAAGTTGGTTTATGGCAATAGGATGGTAGTTTTTTTTGTTTTTTTTTTTTTTTTCTTTTTAGCTAGAATTATTATTAACCTGTACTTTTTGATGGCACAAGACTATGCCTATACTACATACAATTACTAAGGGACTTAATGTCAGATATCTTTGTCTAAATGGGCAGTCACATTTAATTATTTATGTTCTCTTCCTTCTGAACTTTTAGTGTTGTTGTTGTTGTGTTTTTTTTTTTTTTCAATTGTGAAACAGTTATGGTGGTGTTACAGAGTGGCTTTCAGTGCAAGCATTTTTTTTTTTCCTTTTGCATTTAGTTAAGCAAAGCAGCCTAGTCTATCCTCTAACCTGGCTGAACTAATCCTCTAAGAATCTGAATCCTACAAAATATTGTATATACTTCTAGTATATAATTTTTTTTTTCTTTTATTTGTCCTCAATTCAGAGAGCCAGTCATAACACATTTCTTTTCGTTTGTCATTACAGGTTGTGTGTCCTGCTTAGACTATGATGAACACTACATTATAACCTTCCCCAATGGATATGGGAGGTGAGCTAAACAAAATTGGAATACCACATCTGCAAATGGCTTTGGGGAATTCTATTTTTTCCCACAACTGTTAATTAATATTTAAATAGGTTATCCACTGACCACTTTGTCATTATATGTATTAAGTATGCTTTAAAGCCAAGTTATGTTAATGTGTTCAGGTCTGTATGGCCATTCTACATATATCTAATTGCTGGCTGTCGAAACTAGAAAATACTTTGACTTTCAATAAGCTTCATCGGTAGACATTGACCTTTCTATCTTTAGATGCCCCCAGAGTATACATCCCAGCATCCACTGCACACTAACAAGGCCACACATGTATACTGACAATGTATGCCCTTCAGTTATTAGGACAACATCAGCCTTGTCTTTCATTAGCTATTTGAATCAGAGTAACAGAGAAATTAAAGTATTCGTAACTTGTGATTCTTTTTGTTTTTCTGGACCACTACATTTAAAGATGATAAACTACTATTGCAAATTTAGTGTGAATGATTGGCTTCTAATACTGACCCCCCTCTTCTTTCTAATTACATGTGATTATTATTTTTTTACTATACTATATATACTGCATACCTATTGGTATTTACCTGGAGTTCAGTTCCAAGTCTATATATATCCAAAAGGCCTTCACTCTACGTAGTTGTTGGTTTTATTTGAAAGTCGTTTTACAATCAGATCAAAATATATATCATATATGTTATTTTGGTTCCCTATAAGCGTATGGGGGTTTCCTGACTTCCAAGCATGCTGTAGGGCAGTGTGTTGGGAAGCAGGAGAGTTATATGGAGTAAACGTGTAAATTACTAACGCTTCTTACTTTCTACAATCTTTCCTCATAGAGTAAATTTTTAAACTTACTACAATCTAAACTCTTCCCGCTGGCCTATAGCAGAATGACGGCCAGGCGGTGGTAGAGTTATCCTGACTGGACGTCATATGACATCTTTCAGGATAACAGCCGACGCGCGTCCTTGGGGGAGCGCAACATGGCGATCGGTGGCGCAGAGTGTCAGTCTGACACACCGCAACACCGATCTCGGTAAAGAGCCACTGACGGTGGCTCTTTACCATGTGATCACAGTGTAAACAGGAAAAGTCGTGTATCGGCTTTTCCTCACTCGCGTCTGACAGACGTGAGTAGAGGAGAGCCGATCGGCGGCTCTCCCGAAAGGGGTGGGGGTCTGCGGTAAGTATCAGCGCAGCCCCCCCCCGGATGCCCACTGGACAACCAGGGATGCCCACAATGGATGGCTACCCAGTATGCCACCCTGGACCTCCAAGGATGACAGTGCCCAGAGAGATGCCTATCAGTGCCACCTCATCAGTGCAGCCTCATCAACGCCCATCAGTGGAGAAACCGTATTTTTTATAACATTTTGTTTTTTTCAAAATTTCCGGTCTTTTTTTTTTTTTTTTTTTTTTTTTTTGAACGGGGGTGATCAAATAATTTTTACATGACAATTGTGCGGTCATACTACACTGTACCCAAACAAATTTTTTTTTATCATTTTGTTCCTACAAAATGGGTAGAAAGCTCTATGGGAACAAAATGATAAAAACTTTGAATACAGTGTAGTATGACCGCGCAGTTGTCATTTAAAAAGTGACAGCGCTGAAAGCTGAAAATTGGCCTGGGCAGGAAGGGTGGAAAGTGCCCGGTATTGAAGTGGTTAAAGAGTTCTTAAGCATATATGCTGTATAATAGAGATTATTTAAAGCCCAAGATTTTTTTTTTCATTTGCATGGTGGCTAAGTGGTTAGCACTTCCACCTGGCAGCACTAGGGTTGTCCATTCAAATCCCACCCACAGCACTACCTGCAGTTTGCATGTTCTCCTTGTGCCTGTGTGGGTTTCCTCCGGGTACTTCGGTTTCCTCCCACACTCCAAAGACATGCTGGCAGGTTAATAGGATCCTGTCTAAATTGGCCCTAGTATATGTATGAATGAATGTGAATTAGGGACCTTAGATTGTAAGCTCCTTGGGGGCAGGGACTGATGTGAATGTACAATATATTTGTAAATCGCTGCATAAATTAACGACACTATATAAGTACCCGAAATAAATACACATGGAAGGGGTAAACCCGTCAGGTTTTATTGCTCTTGGTGTCCCTGCTGGGTAGATTCACAATCTCCTTGTATTAATGACCATTGTCATAGGGACTAAAAGTAAACTGGAAAGGATGGTAATAAAAAAAAAAATCTTTTTCTGCTGTATTCTGTGGCTTTAGTCCTTTTTCTTTATTATAAGTTGTGGTAAATGACAAACCCAATGTAAATTTTCAATGACAACTTGAAGAACTGCACAAATTTTAAAGTATTGACTACACTGAAGCTTGAAATATTGCCTTTCTGAGCCTGGCCAAGATTCAGGAATTGGGCACACATTATTTTAGTTAAAGATCTGACAAAACATTGTGATTGAAAGATTGTTTCTGATGGCACGGACTCTTTGTGCTGGTCTGGCACCCGCTATGGCTGTAGTTACATCTTGCAACAAGTTTTATCACCTATAAATAACTAACTTTGCTTATATTGGTAATATATATTGTTGTATATGTTTTATGAACTGCTTGAATAAATCTGTGTCTGTGTCCTCAGGTCCATCCTGACTGTGCCTTGGGTGGAGCTCGGTGGAGAGTGCAACATCAACTGTTCCAAAACTGGCTACAGCGCCATTATCACCTTCCACACCAAACCTTTCTATGGTGGGAAGAAGCATAGAGTCACAGCGGAAATCTAGTGAGTTTTTAAAGGCTTCTTTGGACAAATGCCATCTGTTTTATAGGTTATAAAGAAAATGTTTCTTTTGGGTTTTTTTTTTACTGTTTTCAGTGACTCCTTTTTTGTTTTCCCCCTAGTCCTCCTAATGACAAGAAATCTATATGTTCAGTGGAAGGAGAGTGGAATGGTGTTATGTATACAAAAAACGCCAATGGGGTAAGATGTTCTTCATAATGGCGTTCTGTCATATTTAGTCATTTTGGTTTCTTGATGAACCTATAGAGGTTGTCCCTAATGCATATGTTTTCTAAAGAGACACCTGTAATTTAACTCCTTCCCGCTGGCCGTATGCATATTTCTAGCCTCCTAACAGGTGGGCCTTAATGCCAAGAGGCCACATATATATGTGCACCTAAAAATAAACTGAGTTGTGCACAGTTACCAGCTGCTAACAAAAAGCTCACAATCTCTATTTGCAATCGGGAGCTTTCCGATCATGTAACCGCTGTGATAGCCAATCAACCAACATGATCAGGAACCCCACTTCCCAGCATTTGAAACCCTTTAAAGTGTCGGGCAGCTCCGGCACAAAGGGGTTAAATGCTATGAAGGTATTTTAGGGAGAATATGATGGGGAGACGGGGCTGGCATCCGTATGGGAGTTACATAAGGCCGTGGTCCGGGGGGGGGGAGCTTATCGCCCAGGGATCTAAGCTAAAAAAGGAGCGCACTGGGGAACTGCAGTCCCTATTTATTAAATTACGAGCCACTGAGCTTAAACATAAGCACCACATGACACCAACCCTACATGCAGAGCTTTTGTCTCTTTTGGAGGAACTCCCTCTCCTACTGGAGATGCACACATGGGATAGATTGCGATGTTTCCCATAAATTCAATGAGTTTGGAAACAAATGTGGGAGGCTCCTAGCTAGAGCCCTTAAACGACAGCACACATCCGGTCTTGTCCATAAACTACAAACCGCCTTAGGATCTCAAACAGTACTGTCCTCAAAAATCGCAGGTACTTTTAGGGACTACAATGCCCAACTCTACCAGCTCCCTTCCACACTTGCCGGTCACACACCCCTGCAGAAAACAGAATGCATTTCACAGTATTTAGGAGGCACTGGCCCCCCAACTAATGACACAAATCAGTGAACAGCTTGATAAGTCTATCTCTGTAACGGAGATTGAATTGGTAATTAAAGACCTGCCACAGGGCAAGAGTCCTGGACCTGATTGGTTCACCAATGCATATTATCGCAAATTCTCTCTCCACTTCTCTCTAATCATATGTGCGCATATTTTAATGCCCTTGCATCAGGAACTTCCCTGCTGAAAGAAGCACTGTTAGCCCATATTATGGTCCTCCCGAAGGAAGGGAAAGACCCCTCTACCCCAAGCAGCTATAGACCGATCTCGTTACTGAACACTGACATTAAGATCCTGGCGAAGATCTTGATGAATCGGCTAAAGCCCATTCTACTGACGGTGATTTACTCAGACCAAACAGGCTTCATAGCAGGGAGGGAGGCTAGAGACAACTCCAACCGAGCCAATTCACTGGGCAAACTTACAGCAATCCAGTTCACCATGAAGACAAAAAGTATGCTGGACAGCCGCACTCCAACAAATTCACCTTTTACTTCATAAAAAAGACAAAGGTCCAGAACATCCATGTACACATGTACCAACACATATAACTGACACATTTCACACCAAAGGGTGCTTAGTCATAGCTAGAGAGTTACTCATACATACTTATATATAGTATATCCAGTTCACCCTGTCTTCTACCATCTACTGATGCCGAGAAGGCTTTTGACGGTTGGACTGGACGCATCTTCAGGCAGTATTATCTAGACTGGGCCTTGGCCAAAACATGCTCTGGTGGATAGGCTCCTTATACAGTTCCCCAGAGGCCCAGCTTAAGGTTAATGGAAATCTCTCCAACACCTATGCTATAGACCCCCAGACTCTTCATGACAATACCATTATTTAACTGCAGATATAGTGCTGATTGTTTGTTGTGTTTATTGTTTATGTTCCCTCCCCCACATTCTATACCCCTTCTTCCCTTCTTATTCTGGATCATAATGGGCGCAGTATTCACAGCGCTATTTATGATACGTGAATACGCAATCCTGGCTTGGTAAACTGGTGTGAAAAACGCACCTCCCACTGTTGTCTGGGTATAAAATAATGAAGTCATATGATGTTTGCAACTGTATGTATCAAAGAACCTCCTGACACTAGTGGCCTAGTGCCCCCTATTTCTCGTATGCCCCCTCTTTCACTTATTGTCTCCCTTTTGTTGTAAATGTAAAATGAAGATTATATTTAAAATAAAATGCTATGAAGGAGGAGGGATGGGGTATACAGTTTATTTAAAGCGCACACCCCCCAGTCTTTTTATAAAATATTTTTTCATAAACCTACTTTTTTTTTTTTTTTTAAATCATGGGTCTTCAGTCCAGTCATTTAGGACCAAGGGTCCAGAATGCTTCAGATATGGAGCCTGTTCTTGCAGCATACTCTGCTTTTAGATGGCTTTATGATGCACCCCAAAAGAGGTGCTTACTGGAAGTCTGAGCTCACTGGAAGTGGGTTGGAGAACCCAGTGATGGATCTTGGAAGCCTGTAAGGAAGAGGAGGCTAAGTATTGTAGCTAAAGCTTTTTATATTTCAACTTCAGCAAGGCATTGCAAGGTTCACACATTTCCTTTAGCTGGAATTGGGTCTAACCCTTTTGACTGTCAAGGATGTCCTTGTCATACCTCATGGCATTTAGAGGGTTTAGAGTATGGGCTCCCATTAAAAAAAAAAAAAAAGTGCTGTAATACTTATTTGTCTGCACCTTGTTTTCTCTTCGTCCCCTACAAATATTTTTTGAGTATGCCAGTGAAGTCCATCTAATGCAGCAACCTGTGATGGGGTGACAATGATGCTGCACTGCTCCTGAACTCAACATAAGTATTACTTTTACAAGAATAAAAAAAAACCCTAAAAGTAATTTTATTGCAGTTTGTGTCCATGTTAAAATGTTCTTCTCTTCATTCAAAGAAAACGATGAGTAAATGTTCATAAATGAACACAGACGGCAGTCATTCCAAAACAAATTTGAGCAGTTTCCTGTCACCCCGGCCCCTCATGGACCCTTACCTGTAGTAGTTATGTGTTTCATTATTAAATTATTCTCATCCTGGCTTTTGCTTTCTTTCACAGGAGAATGTAGTTTTTATAGATACCAAGAATATGCCTATAGTAAAGAAGAAGGTCCGCAAGCTGGAAGACCAATTAGAATATGAATCTAGAAGGTAATTACATGATGCACTATTTCCTACTGGGGTGTTTAGTGGCACTATTTTTGAAGATTTTTTTAAGAGCAATTTGTCTGCACTACACAAAAAAAAAAAATCTTGCTTGCTACTTTTTACTTGGAGGTAGAGATGCCATAAAATGTCACAATATCCACCTCAGCCAATCAGAGGAATCCTTGTATTCATTGATAAAAGCACACAGCTTCTGTGAATGGCTGAAAGAGGGCTCAACCCAACTCAATCTTGTTCCAGCAACAAACTGGAAGTTCCTGCACTTCTCCAGTTTATACAGTGTGACTGCAGCAGAACGTATTGCGAAATGGTAATAGTTATTTGGGCCAGTTTGCGATCCCCAAAAAAATGTTATCTGATAGCATAGGTGGAGTTAGGCTTTACAGTAGACCTGACCTTGGACCTGACCATCAACTCTATCCTCAGTGCCCACTAAGGCCCCTTTCACACTGGGGCGGGGGCGGCGTTGGCGGTAAAACGCCACTACTTTTAGCAGAGGTATTCGTCCGCTAGCGGCTGAGAAAGGGTTAATACCACCCGCAGCAGCGCTTTGCCGGCGGTATAGCCACCGCTCCAAAGATGCTGCTAGCAGGACTTTTTTTTAGCGTCCTGCCAGCGCACCGCTGCAGTGTGAAAGCCCTCTGGGCTTTACATTGCAGAGACAGCAGCGGCTGTTTCAGGGCGCTTTGCAGGCGCTATTTTTAGCGCTCTAGCGCCTGCAAAGCGCCCCAGTGTGAAAGGGGTCTAACAGGCCAGGTTTGCAAGATAACTGAAATACATCACAGTGATATCATTTGCCGCTCAGTGATTGCAGTATTCTAGTCTGCATCTCCCCAAGGTAATACTTAAAACTGGCCTGTTAGTGGGCACTGAGGACAGGGTTGATGACCACTGCAATAGGGAACATTCAGGAATCATAATTATGCTTAATACTGAACCCCGGGAAAACCGAAAGTTGTCCCTTGTAATCGGGCTGGGCTCATTTATGTCTGGGGATCCCAGGATCTTACCCGTCTTACTTGACTAGTCCGCTGCTACACTGTGCACTCTGGCAGTCTAAGGTAATCTTACACCATCAAGACTGAGGATCAGGTAAGTAAAACTGCTTTTACCATTCCCAAGACAGAAGCGAGCAGTTAACCCTTGCAGTATGGGCACAGCCCTACTGCATGGAAAGGCTTTTACAGTATACATACATGCCTATTTTTAGGCTTCTCTGGTCTGATCACCTGTCAGCCAGCACTGGCTGCAGGGGAGAGAAGAGAGCGCTCGAACGCCTGGGAGCAGTGACATCACCCATAGGCTTACTATGGTGCTCCCTCCTCTCCCCTGCAGCTACTGCTGGCTGACATGGGGGGAGCTGAATCACATGACTGGACTGAAGCAGCCTAAAAATAGGCAAGTATACATCATTTTTACAGAGGGTTAGTCTGCATAGGTATTAGCCAGAATTCTACTTCAACAAAGCAGAGCTGTAGACAAGGGATTCAGCTTCCCTATACACTAGCAATGCTGATAGTGAAAGGGGCTATCCTGAGCTTAACTGTTTTTGTCAGGGATTCATCATGGGAAATGAAATAATTGGTGAAACTACTACTGTGCTGTTCACGGTTCTCCTTGTTGGAGGCGCCAACATGAGAATGTACAACCCTGCCTCTAACAAGATGGTTTCCTGTACACAGAGACCATGCAAAACAAGACTTCATAAGTCACTAAAGGGGAGGGATCAGATGCATGGAGACCACAGGCAAAAACTGGTGACTAGTCTTTTGCCTTTTTTTTTTTTTTTTTTTCTTAATTGAGCATTGGAGAGTCAGTGGAGTGTAGATGGGTGAGGCACTGCCACTGTGCTTGTCACCTGCTTATTCTAGTGCACTAAAAATGAAATGCAAATTTTAAAAGAAAACTAATGCAGCCACCACATCTAATGTTTAGTTGCAATATATTACATTTTTAGTTTTGTGTTCAATACCCCCTTTAACAGTATTTGACTGCAGTGTGTGATTTGCTGTAAATTTATATTCAGTGCTGAACAATTACTTTTATTTAATCTGATTAAAATAGAATGGAAGTGATGTTTATCCTTGTAATTCTCACACCTACACTTTTATAAGGTTATGGAAAGACGTCACATACAACTTGAAGATCCATGATATTGATTGTGCCACTGAGGCAAAGCACCGTCTGGAAGAACGGCAACGAGCAGAAGCGAGAGAACGCAAAGAAAAGGAAGAACAGTGGGAAACCAGGGTGCGTTCCAGTTCTTGTTTTCTTCACTCATAGCAACTAGTCAGATTCCAACCAATCAGTGTAGTTGTTATAATAGGCAATAGTGAGGCTGGATAATCCCCAGAAGTCAGGTAGCCTAAATGATCCGACAGCGATCTCCTCCACTGAGCTGTTGTGTTCTGACAGGGAGACACCCTAACAACTGATGTTCTGTCAAAATAGCCAATTCATCTCCAATCACGTCACTTCCGGTTACTGCAAAGCATCAGTAATGGGAGATTTAGACGAATTTCTGTTTTGCACATCACCAGCAAACGTGTACACTCTGGTACACAAAGAATTTTCTGTTTTGACAGAACAGCAGCTAAGGAGGAAAAAGTTGTCTCCAACCCTGAGGCGGCCATGTTGTTGGCTAATATCGGGCGGACTAACAATGTCCGCTCCATAATATCGTCTACCGGCATAGTATTGTGTAGTCTGCAGCTGCTGGAACATGTTACACCCGAAATAGGGATGGAACATGTAACATATTCCAAAAGGTGAATTTATCCTTTAAAGCTGTAGTGACTTTTTTTTTTTTTTTTAAGCCCTTGGCTTTAGTCACTTTACTGACCTGTAATGATGTATGTCCGATGCTGTGCAAGCATTGTATCTTGGAGAATCCTCACTGCAAAGATGCCCTATCCTCTGGGACTAATTGTGATCCCCTTTTGAGAGTGTTACAAGCTGCTGATCAGAGTGGACACTGCTTTTTGTGAAAAGAGCACTCTCCAAAAATGAAGCTGCAGGGAAACTGCATAGTGCAGTACAGTTCCTACTACAGGAAATTGTGTTGCGGTTTCCAGTGCATGGGGTTGAGTTTTTTGTGTGGGAAGACATGCGAGTGCATGCCTTTCCGCACATGCTCAGATGTGAACCTAGCCTTAGTGAAAACAGGAACAACTTGCTTCAGTGTTTGCATCCTAGTCTTCACCGCTGTGTCTGCACAGCAAGCCCTCATAGACTTGTATAGTTCCAAGTGTCTTCTGTCTAAGTTGGCAGCTACAGTTGGAGGGTGGGTTTTAGTGTTTTGGGGTTTACCCAATATAAATTTTTGGGAACATATTCCCACTCCTGTAGCCGCTCCCCCATCTGCTGCCTCTAGTGACAGCAAAGCAGGGGATCTTCTCCCTGAACTCACTGTTACAATTTTAATCAAAATAAATGCAGCAGTACGGGGCTCCACCCAGCTGAGTCATTCATTCAGCGTTCTGTGAATGGGAGAACTATAATTACCAATAGCCTTTGCGGATGTCAGCTTGTAGTTCCTAATGAACTACCAGGGCACTGATTAGTGCTCTAGGTCAGTGGTTCTCAACCTCAGTCCTCAAGTAACCCCAACAGGCCATGTTTTCAGGTTCTCCTTTACTTTTGCACAGCTGCTTTAAATCAACATCCATGACATGGTATTGATAAGAGCTATTTTATCTAAGGGAAGTTCCCAAAACATGGCCCGTCGGGGGGTACTTGAGGACTGGGGTTGAGAACCACTGCTCTACGTAGCTCTTTGATCCTGCCTGTCATTCAATAACTGCCTTCCTGTATGAGGTATGGCCAGACAGCTACACTAATATTCTGCAGGAGCCTGACACTGCACTCATGATCTGCTGATCACAGGTGCAATGCATTGCAGGCTCCTAGTGTGTGCGTGTGCGTGCAGAGATATAGATAGATAGATAGATATATATATATGCGCACATGCACGCGCGTAACAAATTTTGGTTGTCCTATAACGAGCATAATACAGCAAATATTTTCACAGCAGAAAACACATGCATGCATATAGGTAGTGTGAGCTACAATTAAAACATATAGAAGCGAATGATTAGAAATACATACAGGCGTTCAATACCCAGAATGAAGAGGGAGGAGAAAAAAAAAAATCAAAAACATACTTTTGGGATGTAAGAACCTCCTACAATAGAATGTAAATTGTTACCCTTGGAGAGGGAGGAGGTTCCTGTATGTATTTCTGAACCTCAACTCTTACACGTTTTAAGTGTAGCTCACGCTATCTATATGCATGTATGTTTTCTGCTGTGATTCAACAGTGGAGTGAAATCTTTCCTGTATTATGCTGGTTATATGACATACTGGTATATCTGTACCTGTTGTAGAATTGTATGTATCTGCCTACTACAAACCTTTTGCTAAAGCCTTTTGGTTATGTGCTGTGCTTACTCTATACATTTAAAGTTATTGTACTACAGAGTGACACACTGTGGAGAGTTTTAAAGAGGAAGTAAACTCTCTATAATGAGGCTTATCTATAAGTACTGTAAATATCTCCTAAACTTGCACCATTTAGGAGATATTTACTGTATAATGTGCCCATAACATTATCGGCGAATGCGTTCTGATGGAACTGCCACTCGTGCTGTTTCTTCAGAACCTTGTGCCGTGACTGGCGACTCCTGCAAGCATATGCGGGAGTGACGTAATCGTGGCTCCGGCCAATCACAGCGTCGTAGCTCACGAACCTGGAAGAAACTCCTGGGAAAATGTCAGCGGTATGCAGGTGCTGCTTGAGGGTTTCGTTCTAAGTGTTTTATAATGAGCTAGTATGAGATGCATACTAGCTCATTATGCCTTTGTCTAAGGCTACTTTCACACTGGGGCGGTGAGGGCGTTGGCAGTAAAGTGCCGCTAGTTTTAGCGGCGCTTCTCTAGCGGGGAGCTTTTATCGGCCAAAGAAAGAGTTAATAGCGCCCCAAAAAAAGACCCGCTTTGGCAGAGCTGCCCATTCATTTCCAAGGGCAGGGCATTTTTAGGAGTGGACACCGCTCCTAAACTGCCCCAAAGATGCTGCTTGCAGGATGTCTTCTAACATCCTGCAAGCGCCACTGCTCCAGTGTGAAAGCACTCAGGCCTTCACACAGGAGAGGCTATTTTTAGCACTAAAACACCTGTAAAGTGCCTCAGTGTAAAAGTGGCCTTACAGGTTTTTTGTTTTTTTTTTCCCCCCTTACCCGGGGTTTACCAACTTTAAGCATCCTAAATAATATATTGTTGGTTGCTGAATGGTAGTAGTGGTGTGCAGACCTTTATTGCTAATTATATGTATTTACACAAATTTAACCCAACCTTTCCATCTACTTAACTTGATTGGAGCATGTGATCAGACTTACCACTTACTAATGACCATAAACATTTAAAAAAAAAAAACAAAAAAACAGTGGAATAGATTCTCAGTCGGGTTGCTTTTGCCATCAGTGGTGTTGTGTCTGATGACTTACACTAATATATGATGCCTTACACTAATATAGGGACATTTTACACATGTGGTTTATTTGATAAAGCAAGTTCTTTCTCTACTTACCTGTCTCTGCATTCTCTTAGCTATTCCATGAGGACGGGGAGTGCTGGGTGTATGATGAACCACTACTTAAACGACTGCCCGTCAAGCACTGAGTTGCCCACAGAAAAATCGTGGCAGAACCTTCTCAAGAACCATGCGAAGCCCAGAAAAAGAAGTTATTGTGACATTTCCGGATGATCCAACTCTCTCTTTGGTGCTGAGAGTGCCCTTACACTGCAGCGGTTCCTTACTCAGGGATACTGGACTTCTATGATATGACAATTCAAACAGGACAATGTGTCTGTGTTTCACAATTAACGCTTTAAAAAGGTCCTGTACTTTTCCATACAACTAATAGCTGGTACTCTCAACAGGAGCCGTTTTGTCTCGGTTAGCCTGTCCGTTGAGATTGGTTTCACCTTGCAAATTATTCCCTAATGGACTAATTGGTTAAGCCAAACCCAAAAAAAAAAGATTGCTTTACAGGTACCAGCTACATTAGGAGGGCAACTCCACCCAACACAGCTGTCTCCTGGAATGAGGCTGGATGTTTACTGCTGCCCGGGGCCCCAGTGTGGCTGTAAAAGGCAATATTCAACTGGAATTCTCTGCATTCTTGGGGGGAGACCACTAGATGGCAGTGGACCGTTTTTTTTTAGTGGCACAGCTATGCTGGGGAAGGAGGATCTCTTGCTGCCTAAAAGCCTGAACATCATTGCCCCATTCCAACAGAAACAGCAATATCAATTTTGGTTGGAGCTGTACTTTTAAATCTAAAGAATTAGCCTGGGAACATCCAAAAACAATAATTGCATATCAGGCCTTATTACCCAGTGCCACATTCTTCTTCGTCGGACGATCGCAGGACGTGATTGCTATTCCATATCAAAATGTCTTTTCAGTTCCTCTTGTATATACAGTACAAATCTGGGAAATTTAATACCCACCAGAACACTTCTGAAAATTAGACAACTTTACTTTTTGGCACTATCCATACCTATCTGAAATTCTCAATGTATAAACTGCCCTCCTATCTTCATATATATATATATATATATATATATATATATATATATATATATATATATATATATATATATATATATATAGTTTTTTTTTTTTTTTTCTTCTTCCACCCACCCCACCCCCCCCCCTAAGAAACTGGTCTTGCCTTTGTATTTATTTATTTCCTAATAAAATCGTTAGAGCAAATTATTTTATTAGATCTGCATTTATGATTTGCAATTAAAAATCTAATCTTCAGAAAAAAAAAGTAACTGTGCGTCTTCTTTAAATTAGAGTAAAGAAAATAAATTGTCTGGGATCCCCAAAATTTGCCATTCTATTACCAACTACACAGCTAGAGATCTGTTCTGCTTTATGTTCCTATGCCTGCCTACTGGTCAGTGAATCATGCAGGGCAATTGGGACATACAACGCCCTTGTCTTCTGTTCTCTACAATGAATAGTGTTAATAAATAAACATGTTACGCTAAAACGATTACAGGGAACAACCTCTCTGAATAATCAGAGATAAATAAGTCCATTGTCCCCAAGTGAAAAATTAAATAGTCCTTAAAAAGGAAGTGAAAAATTCTTCCAAAATCACATCACACTCCCTTCACAGTAGAGGCAGACCACCTACATACGGACAAGGTGTGCGCTTACCATGTAACTAGGACCCCCTAGTTACAGGTAGGTCTGTCTGGCAAGCTTTGGGGAATTCCCATTTATATCCACATGCCTGTATACAGCCTTGAAACAGGGGTAGATACCGCCGTAAGCAGGCCATACATGGTCAAATTTCGTACAAATTTTCTTTTCAAAATCAAAAAGTTTGATTTTTTTTTGTGATCCGATAGTGCCATTGATTTTTGAAATTCGGCCGACCAAGCCTTCAATTTCACCTCATGTTGCTACAGAAAAGAATTTAGTGGCCGGGAATCTTCTTTTCTCTCCGTAAATTTTCTTTTCTTATTACATTTCTCCCATCATTGATTAGAAAATCGTTAGTTTTTCTAAAAATTTCCAACATGTCCGATTCCTCAAATTTGATTGCCGCACAAAAATCGTCCGTTGTTGCAGCCCACTAATGGTGCGAAATTCATACGATTTTCTAAAGAAAATTCTTACGAAATTCAAACTGTGTATGGCCGGCATTAGTCTGGCCATACATGTAACAATTTTCATGTACAATTTACCAAAACAGGTCAGATCTAAACATGTTCAATTTGTATGCAATCAGGCAGGCCTTGGAAGGCGCTAATAGTGTAAAACCTTTAAAATCACCGATTTAATAATTGAAAAAAAAAAAAACAAAACACAATGATATTGTAAGAATGCACATATCTCCAAAAGATATCTGGGTGGTGAACGATGGCATCTACCATCACTTCTGGTAAAACGCAATGACTTAGACACAATGTTAGGACATATGCATTTCATCACAAAAGGACTTCTTCTGGAGCATGGGCTTTTTATCCTTTTGTGATGAAACCTGTAGGGTGGAGCGGCGTGTCTACAGCATCGTGTTTTACCGAAATGACAGCCGACACCATCGGTCACCAGCTGGATGTCTTTTGGAGATATGCACATTCTTACTATACCATTGTGAGCGTATTTTTATTAAACAAACCAGCGATTTTAAAAGGTTTTTCCACTAGCGCTTTCTTATGCTATGTACACACAATAGAATTTTCCGACAACAAAACCGTGGATTTATTTCCGACGGATGTTGGCAGAAACTTGTCTTGCATACACACGTCACACAAATGTTGTCGGAAATTCCAAACGTCAAGAACGCGGTGATGTGCAACGCGTACGATGAGCCGAGAAAAATTAAGTTCAATACCAGTGCGGCTCTTCTGCTTGATTCAGAGCATGCGTGGAATTTTGTACACACAATCGGAATTCCTGACAATGGATTTTGTTGTCAGAAAATTTGAGAACCAGCTCCCAAACTTTTATTGTCGGAAATTCCGACAACAAATGTCTGATGGAGCCTCCAAACGGTCAGAATTTCCAACAAGCTCACATCGAACATTTGTTGTCAGAAAATCCTATCGTGTGTGTACGGGGTATTATTTGCATATTTACCCTAAGGCTGCATTTACCCCTGCTTCAAGGCTGTATACTGGAATGTGGATATAAAGGGAAATTCCCTAAAGTTTGCCAGGCCTGCCTGTAACTAAGGGGTCCTGGTTACATGGTAAGTGCACACCTTGTCGGTGGTCGGCCTTCACTGTGAAGGGAGTGTGATGCGATTCACCTGTGATTTGTGGCAAGAAGAATTTCTCACTATTCATTTTTCCCTTAGGGATGATTCACTTATTTAAAGATTTTCACTGATTTTTTTTTTTTAGCGCAACACTTTGTTTATTCATTTTCTGTAACAAATATCTCACTGATGTGTTTGCAGCTTATGCACTATATTGTAAGTTGACACAAGCAAAGTAGTACCTTTTTCTTCTTTTTAATGAATAGTGTGATTGGACATTTTTCAGTAAGCAATTCCCTGTGCTCCAGCCCTGTCAGTTTCATTGCTACCAGCAGGGGGGGGGTTACACACTATTACAGTTACTAAGCTAATGCACCAATAAAGTTTTGCCCCACAACTTTAAAATCTAAATTCCATGTTTAATTCCCTTTTAAATATTAAACAGACAATTTATTACACTAACAGGTGCGTTTTCTGGGTGCACACTATGAACTGTATGCACCCTCAGCTACATAAAGTATACAGCACTGTGTTCCGGCAGTAGGATAGGAACTTCCGTCTCACTCCTGGAACAAAGTCAAGTTGGGCTGAGTGCTGCTCAGCCTTTCATGGGAAACTTCACGTTTTGTACATGAATATAAAGTCTCCTCTAAATAGCTGAGGCGGGCAGGTGGACGTTGTCAATATCTCCACTACAACCAGAGAGGAAGCTTTGTATTCATTCATAGAATACAAAGCTTCTCATAAATGGCTGAGTGGCGCTCAGCCCGTCTCGATTCTGTTATGAGTGTGAGATGGGAAGTTCATATCCCACTGCTGAAACAGTGCTGTATACTATGTGTAGGTGAGCCTACACCGTTATTACAGCACTCCCAGCAAGCGCACCAGTTAGTGCAGTAAATAGTTTGCTTGGCCCAAATGAACTATTTAACCACTTACCGCCCAATCACATGCCTGGTCCATCACTGGACATAAAGTGGTAATACCGGAATGATGCATCATCCTGGTACCATTTTTTTTTTTTTCCCCTTTTTTAGAGCCAACAGTCGGCTCTCTTGTAAAAGCAATCCTAGTGGCTAACAAGCCACTGGATTTCTTTTATAAGCAGTGGGAGGGAACATCCACAACTTTACGGGGATCTCCCATCCCACCAGGATTCCCCGATCGACCAGCTGGCACTTCCATCGGCTGACCATAGAGTCCAACAAGGACCGGAACGGCTTTGTTGGGCTCTATGATATAGTAACTCCGAAGCGATGACGTCACATCCCTAATTGGGTTACCTGGATGAAAACTGCGCCATTTTTAAAAATCAAAAGCATTTGATCTCACCGATCTTGGTGTGAGCAAATGCTTTTAAGAGTAGAGGAGGAATCTGAGATCTTACAGACCCCAGATCTCTCCATAAAGAGTACCTGTCACAAAAGCATGTTTACACACCTTGTGACAGCAAAAAAAGTGACACATTCTTTTAAAAAAGGATACATTCACCTTTTGACAAAAAAATAATAAATGCACTTTTTTTTGAGGGTTAAAAAAAGTGCATTTATTAATTTTTGTTGCAGGAGCCTGTTAAGCATTGCACCAGTGACCAGCAGATCGCTGATGCCATGCAGGTCTCCTGCAGACCTGTCAGTGTATCTGTTTGCTCGTACCTCATACAAGCAAGCCGATACATGCGGACAGGAAGAATCAATGAACTACCACTGGTAGTTCATTGAGAACTACAAGCTGACAGCCACCAAGGGACTTGTAGTTTTGCATTTGTAGAAACACTGAATAAGTGACGCAGGTGTGCCCCACACAGCCAAGTTTTTTGTTTTTTTAAATTATGACCGCTAGTGGGGGGAGATCCAGTCCGTTCGTAACATGTTACACCCTGAATATGAGTGTAAAGTGTTATGAAAGTTTTTATCTTATCCTTTAGGCTGGGTTCACACCTATGCAAATTGGATGCGGTCCCTGCATCCAATTAACATGACAGGAGTTTGTGACCTACTCTCTATGGAGTCAGTTCACATATCTGCGGAGCAGCTTGCACAGGAATGCTGTGAGTCTTTGGCTCCATTTCAGGGCCAAATTCGAGAAAAAATTCGGCCCCGATTCGTCCCTGAAATGGAGAACAGGGATGCACCGGATCCCTACTGCGAGCCGCATCCGTCGGAGTTGTAAACCCAGCCTTAAAGTGCAAAGGCGAACACACAAACGGCGAACCTCCCACGTGAGGTATCACTGCGAACGTCAGATCATAGGCAGTAATTTTAGCACCAGACCTCTTCTGTACATCTAAAGTAAACCCACCCATTTATTCTCTAGGGTCTATGCTTAAAAAAAAAAAAAAAAAATGTTTAGGGGTTATAAGAACTTTTCTAGCAGAAAATACTGATTGTTGCACGTAAATAAACAGTGCCAGAAAAGGCCTGGTCTTTAAGTGGTTAAAGGGATGTTAAACATGGAGTTAGGCTTTCAATTATTCTGTGGTCACCATTGTCCTTTGATAAAACAGCAGAGCTGAAATAACACCACATTCCTGCCCCAGAATGAAAGTTTGATTAGGCTAGAAAGCCATTAGATGGTAGCCCCCATGAATGCATGTTGCGGATTGCAATGCATATATAATTTACTGAATGCAGGATGATCACACAATTGACAGGTAGTTGTCAAATATGCAAAATGACCTGATCATTATTTTCTTAACTAGAGGTTTTCTAAAATCAGTAAGGCCCCTTTCACACATGCGGACAGTATGTCCGTATTTCATTCATCCGTTTTCGGATGAAATACGGACATACATGCATCCCTATGGGATAGCGGGTGTACATCCGCTAACATCCGATGTCGTCCGCCTCCGCTCTCGTCCGATTCTGCGGACGGAAGAAAATCCTATTTTTCTATCCGTCTGCAGAGCGGATCGGAGGAACACGGACAGACGGTCCGTGCTCCTCCGATCCCCCATAGGGGAGAGCGGAGATCTAACAGGGCGGTCCCTGCACAGTGTGCGGGTCCCGCCCTGTCATCTGCCTGCTCAGCTGGGGAAAGCGGAGCGATCCCCGCTGAGCAGCGGATAAACACGGGGCGGATCAACACGGATCCGTCCCGTGTGAAAGGGGCCAAATATGGAAAAAATTGTATCACTTGGTATATTGAATATTTTGGAATTTACATAATGAGAGGTACATTGCACTGGCCAGTTAACATAATGTATCAGTGTGGAAACATTCTGCCCTTTGCTCAGGAATGTCATTTTGTAACCCTGTACAAAAGGAATACTCTTCTACACAATCCAGTTAACATTATTTCTGTTGGGCCTGTTCACATCTTTGCAGCTGCAGTGCGTTTTTGGAAAAGGCGCAAGGACTTTTTTTTTTTTTTTTTAAATGCAATATGATGCATTTTTGGCACCATAGACGTCAATGGAACTGCACCAACCAGTCTCCTACAAAAAACAAAACGCGGTAGTATGAAAAACACATCAACCACACTTGCATAGATGTAAACCTAGTCTTAGAATGAGCACATAATTCACTAACCTAGCTGCTACATATAAAGAGAGACAAAAAGTTTAAAAAAAACATTATATAGATATCATAGTAGGGAAGTGTAAAAAAGGCCCTTTCATCCTGGTCACCCCTTTAAATAGATGTACAAACCAATAGTTGATAAAGTCTGTGGCTCAATTTCCATTTGTCCTGTTCATAAACCTTATTGGTCCTTGTTAATCAATGTCAGTACTAACTGTACACATTGTCTCCTGGCCAGTGAACATTCAGGATTCAGGCTGGTGCACATGTAAGGGTCTACAACAGTTCTTAGTACTACACTATGTGGCCAAAAGTTTTGAGAATTACACAAATATGAAATTTTCCCCAAAGTCTGCTGTGTCAGTGTTTTTATATCTTTTTGTCAGATGTTACCATGGTATGCTGAAGTATAATTACAAGCATTTCATAAGTGGCAAGGGCTTTTATTGAAGTTTATGCAAAGAGTCAATATTTGCAGTGTTGACCCTTCTTTTTCAAGACCTCTACATTTCCCCCTGGCATGCTGTCAATCAACTTCTGAGCCACATCCTGACTGAGGGCAGCCCCCCATGCTTGCATAATCAATGCTTGGAGTTTGTGGCGTTTTTGTTTACCTGCCTCTTGAGGATTGACCACAAGTTCTCAATAGGATTAAGATCTGGGGGAGCATCCCTCCTAACCATTGAAGAATTCGGTAAACACTCAGGTCTAAACATGAACTGGACTAAATCTCAGATTCTCCCCATGGATCTGACGGCCCCCACACAAAACGCGGCATCCCTCCCTCTGCAAAGAGTTGCAGCTATTAAATATTTAGGTATAGAAATCACTAGAGATCCACTGGAATACATCACAAACAATATCGAACCACTTTTCTCATATTTAAAATCCCGAACGCAAACCTGGGCAAGACTTCCTCTTGGAATAATGGGCAGGATTAACCTTTTTAAGATGATACTACTGCCAAAGTTCCTATATATACTTTGGAATTCCCCAATTTCTATTCCCCTCAAAACCTTTAAAACCATTGATAAAATTCTTAACTCCTTTGTGTGGGGTTCCAATAGGCATAAATTAGCCTGGAATACACTTAAGAACCCAACTTCATGTGGGGGCGCTGCCCTTCCGGATGTCCACACATATTATTTAGCAGCTCAGCTATCACACTTCTATTATATCCACAAAACGGACGAGGAAAGATATCAAATCTTAGTATGTAAGAGACCCAACAAAGACTTATACTCCCCATTACAAGTACTCTTTAGAGGAGGCAACACGAAACATAAAAAAGAGGATCGCAACCTGCTGCTGTCCCAACACAGACGAGTATGGGAAAGGGCTGTCAGACTCACTGGTACTGATTTTTTTCATTCACACACCCCATTGTGGCATAACCCACAACTGAGGGAGCTTATGTCTCTGCCTGGGACCCTCAGTTGGGCCGCTAAAGGAATAGTGTTTTTATACCAAGTTATCACCATATTTGGTATGAGAAACTTCGAAACAATCTGCGAAGAGTACGATCTCTCCCCCAATATGCGCTTCAGATATATACAACTGAAACACGCACTCCAAACACAATTCGCAAATGGCTTCCCCAATCCACAATCACTAACATTACTAGACGTGATCACAGGGTCAGATCCAGACAAACTTATCTCCACTCTGTACGCCACCCTACGCACCAAAATGGTGACTAGAATTGCCGATAACGCGAGGATTAGATGGGAAAATGACGTAGGACCAATAGACAGTTCTGACTGGGAAGATATCTTAGAAAATGTCAAAAAAACATCACCTAAAATCTCAGAACGCCTGACCCAACTTTATATAATACATAAATCCTATCTTACACCAGCCAGAATAGCCAAATATGCCCCACAACAGAACCCAAACTGCCCCAGGTGCTCCAGTAACTCTTGCACATTCTATCATTTAATATGGCTATGCCCGGCCATACAAAGCTACTGGACACAGGTCATTAAATTCCTTCACGATCACATGGGTTCACCGATCCAACTAGACCCCAAGTTGTGTCTTTTTGGCCTATTACCAGATACTATTAAAGATAGATCAGTGGTCACATTTCTCTGAATCACTGTTCTATGCTAGAAAATTGGTTGCCAAGTACTGGATGGGCACTGGCCATCCGACCATACAGATCTGGATCAGAGAGGTGAACGCGTCACTACCATACAAAAGAGCCATGTATAAACACAGGGGATGCCCAAATAAGTACTAAAAGATATGGGACAAATGGTTGAACAATGATAATACTTGCTCACAGTAACCCTGTAATATTCTAAGAGTCTAATGAGTCACCCATTATCATATTGGGATATTATGCTACATAGGCCCATGCTAAAATCCCTCAGTAAAGACCTCGTCCCAAGATTTATTCAGGAATACATTGATGAAAATCGTGCAGTATTTTCTGTAACTACATCAAACTTTGCCTCTCCGTGATCTGTATAACATACTTGTATGTCTTCATACCTTCCGGGTAATATCCCTTCATGTGATTGTAAGTGATGTACTATGACTGTACACTGACATACTCTTTCAACAATAAACATGTTTCTTTTAAAAAAAAAAAAAAAAAAAAAGATCTGGGGGAGCACCCTGGACCCAAAATTTCAATGTTTTGTTCCCCAAGCCACTTAGTTATCACTTTTGCCTTATGGTAAGGTACTCCATCATGCTGGAAAAGGCATTGTCTATCACCAAACTGTTCTTGGATGGTTGGGATAAGTTGCTCTTGGAGGATGTTTTTGTACCATTCTTAACTCATGGCTGTGTTCTTAGGCAAAATTGGGAGTGAGCCCACTCCCTTGGCTGAGAAGCAACCCCACACAGGAATGGCCTCAGGATGCTTTACTGTTGGCATTACACAGGACTGATGGTAGCGCTCACCATTTCTTCTCCGGACAAGGATTTTTTTTTTTTTTGGATGCACCAAACAACTGGAAAGGGGATTCATCAGAGAAAAATGACTTTACCCCACTCCTCAGCAGTCCAATCCCTGTACCTTTTGCAGAATATCATTCTGTCCCTGATGTTTTTCCTGGAGAGAAGTGGCTTCTTTGCTGCCCTTCTTGCACCAGGCCATCCTCCAGAAGGCTTCTCCTCACTGTGCATGCAGATGCACTCCCACCTGTCTGTTACTATTCCTGAGCAAGCTCTGCACTGGTGGTGCCCCGATCCCGTAGCTGAATCAAATGTAGGAGACTATCCTGGCACTTACTGGACTTTCACCCAGAAGCCTTCTTCACAACTATTGGACCTCTCTCCTTGAAGATCTTATAAATAATTGATTTAGGCGCAATGTCCTTGCCTGTGAATCCCTTTTTGTGCAAAGCAATGATGACTGCACGTGTTTCCTTGCAGGTAACCATGGTTAACACAGGAAGAACAATGATTTCAAGCACCGCCCTCCTTTTAAAGCTTCCAGCCTGTTGTTCTAACTCAATCAGCATTTAAGTAATTTCCAGTTTTGTCCTCATCAACACTGACACCTGTGTTAATGAGAATCACTGACATGAGGTCAGCTTGTCCTTTTGTGGCAGAGCTGAAATGCAGTGGAATTTTTTTTTTTTTGGGGGGGGGAGATTAAGTTCATTTTCATGACAAAGAGGGACTTTGCAATTCAACAGATAACTTTTCATAACATTCTGGAGTATATGAAAATTGCCATCATAAAAACCAAGGCAGCAGAGTAAATCAATATTTGTGTCATCCTCAAAACTTTTGGCCATGGCTGTAATAAGGTGTCCTACCACCACGATTTCATCTATAAAAAGTTCACAAGGAAAAAACAGCTCTACATTTCGATATCTGGTGTTCACAGCAGGGGAAAAAAAAAAAAAAAATAAATAATGGTTTTCAAAATATCAAAAAAAAAAATTAATGGCAAAATTAAACGTGTGTAAAGCCTATTCTAAACATCTTCACAATGCACAGCTTAAAAACGTGGCACCAAGATTGGTTCAGTACAGTTCTGACCGTCACCGCAGTGATCAGGGAAAAAAAAACCCTCACTAAAATGCAGATTATTTTTATCCAAATCTTGCTACTCTACACTCTTGGCTTTATGAAGCTTCTTCAGCAGCAATCAAGTGTTCTAAGTCCATGTCATGAACAGTTCACAGAAAACAGATCACACTCCAGTACACAGCATTCCATTTTAATAAAAATGAACATGGTTGTTTATACCATTTCTATAGCGGATTGGAAAGCAATAAATAAGTCCCTTACCTGCTGCTCTGCTCTTGCTTTGCCTACTCTTCTCTGCCACTCCATTCAGCTGCTGGGAGAAAAAACCTGCTACACCCAGGTATGGAGTAAGAGGTGTGGATCCATTATATGACCACACCCAGCCAATCACCAGTGCTGTTCCATAGAAGAAACCATAGCCATGTGTAGTTACAATATATGGGCCTCAAATCTTACACTGAGCAACTGAATGGAGCAGAGAGGGAATTCAAACAACAAAAAAGTTATGTGCTTCTGAGGAAGGGGATTAAAGTGAACCCGTTGGACTGCCCTGCATGGACAAAGCACAGGGGCACTTTGCCTTTTTTTTTTATTTTAAACCCAATTTTTTTTTTCTAGATTTGCATAAAGTGTAGAGAGTTTAGAACATATGTCATATTTACTTTATATTTTGTCCCCACTGGGGAAATTTAAACTTGCTTTCTGTCCTGGTGATCATTACAATTTTACTGTTGCACTTGAACAGGAGTAAAGGACAAATCTCTCCTGGTAACTGTCAAATATGGTATTTCCCCTCTCATTGAGGTGGGCATCGCACTTCCTGTTATGTCTCTGGCACAGGAAGTGAGGGGAAATTTATTTAATGGGGACACACACCAGCACTAAAAAAAAAAAAAAGACAGACAAATGTTCTAACCCCCTCTAAGAAAAAAACGTGTTTGCCTGAGTTTCATTTAAATTAGAAAAGAAAGATTTAGAAGAAAAAATATAACTTTGTGCATCACAATGAAGGAGATAACAAAATGTGATGGGAATCGTAAATTACTACAATTACATTCTTCTTCTCTTCTCTCGAGCTTGAGACAAAACCTTACTGACCTTCAGAAAGGTGTCTGAACAAAGAATGGTCTGTGATGCTGGGAGCTTAGATGACTAAAACCACAAATTCTTCATTCAGACACCTTCAATCATATCACAGAGCAGACTTTTCATCATAAAAGATGTGCATGTTTTTTCTTGTACTGTATTCAAATCCCAAGATTTGTAAAATCATTTAGTACTCCAAAAGTTCAGTCAGAATAAGAGCAGCATTAAATGTCTAGGTTTAAAAAAATCTGCATATCTACAGAAAGTCTCATCAGAATTAGATTTTCAACTTTTTTTTTCCTTTCTTTCATTTCTGGCCATGCTACAGTGAGCACCAGACCCACACACTATTACACACGTTGCTCCCGTTGCTGATGTAGAAGCACACAGCTTGTCACCCAATAGTGACACTCCCTGTCCCATCTCTCACTTGATGATCTTGTGGTATGGTAGCAGTTTTAAGGTGGAGGTAAAGCTATGGATGTCGCTGATTGGCACGGCGTCTGCCATGAGCGGAGAAGGGGGAAGGAAGATGAAACTGGTAATGTTGCCGTAACAAGATTCGGATTCTCGGCGGGTGTTTGACAAGGCACAGAATCGGTCTCCTTTTCACCAAATCCAACCACCTGTCAGAAAAGAGGTCACTATTATTACAATGATGTAATAAGACAAAGCCAATCAACCCATCATACTGCTTGACTACTGCGGCTGGAATGACATGCCATTGCAAACCAGGACAGCAAAAGGTTAGCTGTGTCTGCTTTAAACTGCTAAGGACCTGTGCTGATGGGCTTTTGATTGCTTCAGATCGGTATTACATTCCCATACAAGTGTATAGGGGTGCAAAACCAGCTTGAAACAGGTCAAATGCACCTGTCAATGAATTCAAAATGATCTCAGAAATGTCTTAAAGCCCCATACCACACGGGGCAGAAAGTCACAAGACATTTGCCGGTAAAAAAAAAAAAAAATAATAATATTGTCCCGCACCCTGCCTGTATGTCGGTCTGTCGGACGTACATGCTGGAAAACCAGCAGCCAAGCGACTCCCGATCACCCCCCTGACAAAACAAAACAGCTCAGCGGGGGAGATTGCTGGACTAACCTTGCATGGTTAGCACAGCGGCTCCAACTGGCGCAGCCAGCTAGTGAGTGCCAGGCTAAACTCTTGCCATCTACAGAAGCCCAAAGCCTGTCTATACAAGCCCCAATGATTACATCAAAGCTCACTACAATGCACTGAATAATAACGGATGGGTAGAATTTATATTAACATTTAAAACCAGAATGACGACTCACATGTACACTTAGTACCCTCCTGTCACAACCCCGATGCTCCTGGAAGCAGCTGGTCATGTCTGTCTTTTTAAAGGTCTTCAAGGCCTTGATCTGAAAAGCAACAAAAGTGTTACAGAACATTTCTCATCCAACTGGTAAAAGTGTTTCTATTTTATTATTATTATACAGGATTTATATATCGGCAACAGTTTGCGCAGCGCTTTACAATATGAGGGCAGACAGTACACTTACAATACAATTTAATACAGGAGGAATCAGAGGGCTCTGCTTACAGTCTACATAAGGAAACATTAAAAAAATTATTGTTAAACATCTCTTAAAAATATTTTTGCTGCTGTGGACCCACTTACTTTCAAGGCAATTTTCCCCCCACACCAATCACAGACCTGAACATGTTAAGGTTAGGAGGCCTGCCCTAAAAGGGCTCTTAGACCAACTTTTCTAGCAGCTTATTTGGTTTCAGTGCTGCAGACTTTATCAGTTCTGTCAGTATTCAACACTTCCAGGAATGCTGGGTGCTTGCGCCTCCACCCCTCCCCCATCCCCACTGTCCTGTCCCACTTCCTGACCTGTAACATTACTGCTCTTGCTCAGCCATGAACTTTTTTGGACCTTTGCAGAGAGACCACTGCCTCCACACAGAGCAAGGGTGCTTCAGGGGACAAGTTTTTCTATTCAGATATGGCTGATTTCTAAAGAACATAAACTACAAGACTTTAACCTCCCTGACGGTATGATTATTTCAGATTTTTGCGTCTCAAAGCGGTACAATTATTTTGCATAGAATATTGGTCGTTTTATATTGTAGGTCTGTAATTCTTAACAATAACACACTTAAATCTGTCCACCAAGAGTCTAGTAGACATCCCGGGTAAGATGAAGTTTGAAACACAAAATCATAAAATTATAATATAATAAATATAAATATATATTAAAAATAATAATATAATAATAATAAAATACATTTCCCCACGATTCACTATCGCTCAATTCTGCAAGTGTTCTAATTTACTATCGCTGTTTTCTAGCTGGTCTAAAACCACTTTTAACATAAAGGGACACTTTTTTGGTTGCTATGGACAATCTTAAGTTTCCGGGCAGAAAGAACGGTATATATAATATAAAACTGTATGCAGGGCATGGGCCAAAGCATTGGGGACAAAAGGGATGTGAAATGATTTCATACAGTAATGTAATCTGTAAGATTACAGTGTACTGTATGAATGAAAAGAAAAAGAAAGTAGATATGACGCCGTTCTGTATCCGTGTTTGAAAAATAAATTAATTGGTGAATATGCAAGTGTTGGTGCAATTGCCGTGTGTACTACATAACTTTACAGTGTCTGATTGACCAAAAGAAATAAGCATATATCAGTATTAATATATTATCAAACTAATATAAATAAATAAAATAAATGTCTCTGTGCTGGTGTACTCCACCAATAAAACCTCCACAGAAAATTTTCTTTTTCTACAAGCTATTAAATAATTCCATTTGTGATTTAAAGTGCTTCTGTGCAAAAAAAATTGAAAAAAAATTTGAAAAATAAAAATAATAATAATAATAATAATAATAATAATAATAATAATACAAATATATGTGCAGTCCCAAATTTTAAATATCCAAAATTAAGGTGCTTCTGTGCTGGTGAAAGACAATATTATTCATTTTGCAAAGGTGATCTCAGCATGCGTGCTTTATCTGTGCTATTATTGTGGCTGCACTCACCGGAAACTCCCCCCCCCCTCTTGGGGTATGGCGCATTCACAGTATCTGCCACTGTGCAGCAATCTGAGGGCTGGATATTCCCCGGTGTGTTAATAGTTTACACTTTGATATAGGGTGCTATTCAGTGTAGTTATGAAAGATGAACTCCAGGCTTATGGACTATTGTCTGAATATGTAAAAGCCATCTGTGTTCTTATTTACGGTAAATCTTGGCATCCTTTGTGTATTTCTGTGTTTTCATTCATAAAACCTGCATAGCAGGAGTCCATAAATGGTAAGTCCAGAAAGGCAGTAGTCCAAAACAATGTTGTTCTGGCGGGTCGGTGTTCCTTGAAGTGGACCGCAAGTTTCAGTAGCCCTTTTACATATTGGCGGTGCAAATTTTCCCAGAGATTCAACAGCAGCTCTCTGGAGACCCTTTGTCCTGTATGGCCTGTATGTGTACTGTATGTGTTATGATTTTTAAATATTTTTGAATTTGCCCCCCAGGCTCCGCCCCCGTGCGTCGCAACGCTCGCAGGGAACGGAGCCCGGCACAGAGAGGCTTTGGAGGAGACAGAGCCTGCGGACACAGCGGGGGGACATCGCAGGATCCTGGGGACAAGGTAAGTATACCACACCAGGATCCTGCAATGCAATCCCGAGTGTGGCTCAGGGTTACCACTAGTGGTGCTGAAATTTAACCCCGAGCCACACTCGGGAATACCGTCAGGGAGGTTACCCACACTTTGTTTTAATGCACCTGAAATATATTTCTGAAATTCCAGTTGGGCTTTATCTAAGTTCTGTGTCAACAGAATACCCCTAGAATAAGAAACTGAACTCTGCGTTCTAGAATTCCTTGCTTTTCAGGGCTTAGACAGTGAGGGAAGCCCAGCATTATGACCCCATCAAAGCTCTATTGCTTTGCACAGTACTGACACTTCATTCTTGGTAGGCATATATGTGGCTTAAAATTAAAATTCCAGAAATCAGGATTTTTTGTCTGGAGTTCCAAGAAATTGCTTTGAAACCTTTCAAAAAAAATGTGCACTCCAGTTCACATTCTGGGCATAGGATACCAGCTGACAGTATAGTAAGGACAGATCAGAAGCAGATTCTGTATGTACATTGCTATGCAATCATTTTGTATACCTCATGTTCCAGGCGGTCAAAGAGATACTGCTGAGTCAGCACTTCCCCCCCAGTTCCTGTCCACCTCCTCTCCAAGATGGGTGTCCTCACACTCCTTCAGCTTTATCAAAGCCTTTACCTGTCAAGAAAAATACAAGCTTATACCATCAATCATGTTTCATTTAAGAGTGTCACATTGGTCATCATGCATGTCTTTTAATACTGGAAATCCAGCTCAAATTCCTACCAAAGGCTTCACCTACATGGAGTTTGTATGTTGCTCAAATGTTTGGGTTTCCTTCATGTGCTCTATATACCACTCCAAGAAACATACAGGTAAGTTAACTGGCCCTAGTGTGTGTGTCAGTATGTCTGTGACAGGGAATTACCCCAAGCTCTGCTGGGGTAGGGATGGCAAAGAGCAGTCTCTTCAAAAGATAATGATCCATCTGCCTTTCATGAAACTGTATTTCAGTGACACATTTTTTATTTTTTTTCCTTAAAAGTGGTGAACTAAAGGTTGCTTAGCACCATAACTACTGCTTGTTGCTTAACCTGCTATACCCCATAATATCTTTAGTGGTGAATCAATCAAAGTCCAGCGTTAATTCTACTCCTATCATTTACCACCCAGTTTGTCACAGTCTGCTAATTCCATAAAGTGATTGTAAAGTCTTGTTTTTTTTTCCTATAAAAATAACAAACGTGTTATACTTACCTCCTCTGTGC